>NC_081410.1:679487010-679779069 GCF_030272615.1 Cryptomeria japonica | reverse complement strand
ACATTCTCTCTCTCTAGTCTCTCCCTCTCTTTGCTTGCATTACCTCTCTCTCTCTCCTCTCTCTCTCTCTCTCTCTCTCTCTCTCTCTCTCTCTCTCTCTCTCTCTCTCTCTCTCCCTCTCTCTCTCTCTCTCTCTCTCTCTCTCTCTTTCTCTCCCTCCCTCACTTGCACTTAGGCTTTCTCTCCCTCTAGTCTCTCCCTCAATCCCCACCTTCTTCCCTCTCTCTATTTCACTTTTCTCCTCCCTCCCCCCCCTCTCCTCCTTCTCTCTGTGGTTGACAGAAAGAAAGGCAAATACCAAGGAGAGAGAGAGAGAGAGAGAGAGAGATAGAGAGAAAGAAAGATGGAAGGAGGAAGGGAGTGGTTGATGGAAAGAAAGTAAAATACCAAGGATAGAGAGATCCCAAGTGAGAGACAAACAGACAAACAAACAAAGAGAAAGACGAAATGAAAAAGAGATGGAGGAAGGAATGGGATGAGGGAGACCTAAGAGAGAGAGAGCGAGAGAGAGAGAGAGAGAGAGAGAGAGAGAGAGAGAGAGATAGGGCGAGAGAGATGGAGGGAGGAAGGGAGGGGTTTATGGAAAGAGAGGGAAAGATTAGAGGGAGATATATATAATATATTAAGTGAGAGAGGGAGGGAGGGGTTGAGGCAAAGAGAGAGCCCAAGTGAGAGAGATGGAGGGAGGTAGGGGTTGATGAAAAGAGAGAGAGAAAGAGATCAACTGAGAGAGATGGAGGGAGGAAGAGAGCGGTTGATGGAAAGAGAGGGATATACTAGGAGGAGAGCCCAAAGAGAGAACCTAAGTGAGAGAGGGTGAGAGATGGGAAGGTAGGAGTTGAGAAAATGAGAGGGAGATACTTGAGAGAAAGATAGCCTTACCTTTCTCTCTCTCTCTCTCAACCCCTCCCTTCCTCCTCTCTCACTTCGGCTCTCTCTCAGCCCCTCCCTTCCTCTCTCTCTCTCTCGCATGTGGGCTCTCTCTAGTCTCTTCCTCTATTTCCATCAACCTCTCTCTCTTGCATGTGGGCTCTCTCTAGTCTCTTCCTCTATTTCCATCAACCTCTCTCTCTCTCAATTGGACTCTCTCTGGTCTCTTACTCATTTTCCATCCCTTTCTCCCTTTCACTTAGTCTCACTCTTTCTCTCTCTCAGGTTAGGCTTGGGAGGGACAGAGCGAGAGGGAAGAGAGAGGATGGGGGAGTGAGAGAGGGAAAGAGAGGGAGAAAGACCCGAGAGAGAAAGAGAGGGTGAGAGGGAGATATACTTGAGAGAAAGAGAAAGGGAGCAGCAGAGAGTGAGAAAGATTGTTAGAGGGAAAGAGAGAGAGAGACTTGAGAGAGAAAGAGAAAGGGAGGGGGAAGGAGAGAGGGAGAGAATGCGAGAGAGATACACTTGAGAGAGGAGGAGAGAGAGACACTTAAGAGGGGGAGAGAGTGAGAGAGTGAGTGAGAGAGAGAGAGATACTTGAGAGAGGGAGAGAAAGAGAGCCTAAGTGAAAGGGGAACAAGAGGGAAGAAAAGAGAGGTAGAGAGAGAGAGAGAGGGGGGGGGCAGGTAGGGAGGGAAAGAACAGGAGAGAGAAACTTGAGATAAGGAGGGAAAGACTGGAAGAGAGAGATGCCTAAGAGAGGGAGACATGCAAAGAGAGAGATGGGGGAGGGAAAGAGAGGGATAGACCAAAGAGAGAGAGCAGGTATGGGTGATGGGAAAGAGAACGAGAGATACTTGAGAGAGGGAGGGAGGTAGAGAAGGAGAGAAAGGGAGAGGGAAGAGAGAGAGATATGGGGGAGGGAATGAGAGGGATAAACTAAAGAGAGAGAGTAGGTGAGGGAGGTGGTAAAGAGAAGGAGAGAGAGACTTGGGAGAGGAAGGTAAGTAGAGAGGTACAGAGAGGGAGAGGGAAGAGAGATAGAGGAGGGAAGGAGAGAGGTCCAAAGAGAGTGTGAGAGAGAGTTAAAAGGAAGAATGTGAAGAGAGGGAATGGAATGTGAGATAGACATGAGAGAGAAATAATGGGAGAGAGAGAGAGGGGGGATATAGAGAGACCTGAGAGGATAGAGGGATTGTGTGTGTGTGTTTGAGAGAAAGATATATCAAGTGAGAGAGAGGGGGAGTAGGAGGGAGGGAGGGAAAGAGTGGGAGAGAGAGGTCTGAGAGAGAGAGAGAGAGAGAGAGAGAGAGAGAGAGCCCAAGTGAAAGAGGGAAAGAGAGGGAGAGATACCTAACAGAGGGAGGAAAGGAGAGGCAGGCCCATAGGGGAAAAGAGGGAGAGATACTTCAAGAGAGAGGGGGAGGAAGGGAGGGGTTAAGAGAGAGAGAGAGAGAGAGAGAGAGAGAGAGAGAGAGAGAGAGAGAGAGAGAGAGAGAGGTGGGGGTTGAGGAAGAGACTAGAGAGAGAGATCCCAAGTGCAAGAGAGAGATATGCAATAACCAAGATAGAGAGATGGGGGACAGAAAGAGAGAGTGAGAGATAGAGAATCTAAGTGAGAGGGGGGAAGGGATGGAAAGAGAGTAAGAGACCAAAGAGAGAGATGAAGAGAGGGAAAGGGTGAGAAAGGAAGATAATGAGAAAGGGAGAGGGGGAGGGGGGAGAGAGAGGGAGAGAATGGGAGAGAGATACACCTGAGAGAGGAGACGAGATAGATAAAGAGATAGAGAGTGGGAGGGAGAGAGACTTAAGAGAGAAATAATGGAGAGAAAGAGAGAGGGGGAGAGAGAGAGGAGGGGGAGGAGGGAGTGGGATGAAGAGAGGGAAATAGAGAGAGACTTGAGAGAGAGAGAGAAAGGGAATGGAAGGGAGAGAGGGAAAAAGAGAGACTTGAGAGAAAGAAAAAGGGAGGGAGGGAGAGAGGAGAGAATGGGAGAGAGAGAGAGACCTAAGAGAGGGGGAGAGAGATAGAGAGATAAAGGGTGAGAGGGAGAGAGACTTGAGAGAGAGAGGGAGAGAGACTTGAGAGAAAGAGAAAGGGAGTAGGAGGGAGAGAGGGAAAGAGAGTTAGAGGGAAAGAAAGAGACACTTGAGAAAGAAAGAGAAAGGGAAGGGGAGAGAGAGAGAGAGAGAGAGAGAGAGAGAGAGAGAGAGGGAGAGGGAGATAATGGGAGAGAGAGGCACCTAAGAGAGGGAGAGAGAGTGAGAGATAAATACTTCAGAGAGGGAGAGAAAGTGAGATCCCAAGTGAAAGAGGGAAAGAGAAGGAGATATACTTGAGAGAGGGACGAAAAGAGAGGCAAACACCTAGGGGGAAAGAGAGAGAGATAACTAAGAGAGGGAGGGAGGTAGAGAGGGAGAGAGAGGGATATGGAAGAGAGAGAGATATGGGGGAGGGAAAGAGAGGGATACACCAAAGAGAGAGAGCGGTTGAGGGAGGTGGGAAAGAGAGGGAGAGAGAGCAAGGGGGAAAAGAGAGATTGAGAGAGAGAGAGAGAGAGGGGGGGGGGGAGATATAGAGGGACCTGAGAGGTGGATGGATGGATGGGATGGGTGGTGAGAGAGAGAGAGATACTTGGATAACCTTGAGAGGTGGAGGGGGGATGGTGAGAGAGAGGGGGAGGGAGGGAAAGAGTGACAGAGAGAGATACTTGAGAGAGGGAGAGAAAAAGAGAGCCCAAGTGAAAAAGGGAAAGAGAGGGAGAGATACCTGAGAGAGGGTGGAAAAGAGAAGCAAACCCCTCAGGGGAAATAGAGGGAGAGATACTTGAGAGAGGAAGGGAGGGGCTAAGAGAGAGAGAGAGGTGAAGGTTGAGGGAGAGACTAGAGAGAGATCCCAAGTGCAAGAGAGAGAGAGACTTGAGAGAGATATATAGTTCCCAAGATAGAGAGAAGGGGGAGGGAAAGAGAGAAAGAGAGAGTGAGAAATAGAGAGAGCCCGAGTGAGAGGGAGGAAAGGATGGAAAGAGTAAGAGACTAGAGATAGAGGTGAAGAGAGGGGGAGACAGAGACAGAGAGAGTGAGAGAGTTCTCAAACCTTTCTTCAACAACTTCTGCACTTGTCTATTCAGTTCTTCATTCTCTATTGATGTCAGGCGGTGTGCAGCTTTGTTAAGCAAACTAGCTCTGGGAACCAAGTCCATGCAATGACTAATACTTCTTACAAGTGGCAATCCATCAGGTACATTATCTGAAATGATGTCCTCATATTCTGTCAGCAGATCTCTTATCTCTTCTAGGTGTTCTCCTTCCAGTTTTGGTCTCTCAGTCTTCTAAGGAACTAAGGCAAAACATGTACATTCTCATGTCTCAGTCCATCCATGAATTTCCTTCCATCTACTAAACAGATTCTGACATTCGTGTACAAACTTTATTCTTCAAAGGTTCCTCCAAAGGTAACAAGGTTTGCTTCATCCCATTGGCCACAATAGTGTATGTGTTCTTCCTCCCATCATGTATTGCATGTCTATTAAACTACCAAGGTCTACCCAACAAAAGATGACAAATATCCATAGGCAAAATATCACACAAAACTTCATCATGATAATTCCCAATTTTCAATTTCACCAAACATTGTTCACTAACTAACAACTTGTGTTCATCCTAAATCCATGTTATCTGGTAAGGCTTAGGGTGTTTTAATCTCTCCAATTTCAACTTATTCACCATCTCCTCTGAAACAAGATTATCTAAACTACCACTATCAATAACAACTTTACAACACTTATCGGATACCTTACATCTAGTCTTGAAAAAATTCTTCCTCTTCAAGGGCTCTTCATCTCCTCCTGTATGACACAAAGCTCTCCTCATCATCAACAGTTCTCCATCTTTCAGTTTATTGTCTGACCCGGTGGGGTTTTCTTCCACAACTATTGCTCTTCTGGTAGCCTCTATCTTCTTACACTTGAATGCACAGTGTCCTTCTCCTCTACACTCAAAGCAAGTTCCTCTAAATGTCCTCATGTCCTATCTTCTAAAGTTCTCATTCCATTAACCATCCGGTTCTCTCCTCCGATAGAAATTTTTATCATCCTTCCGGTATGAATTACCTTCTTTGCTCACTTCCTTGTCCTTGTTATGATCTATACTAGTTCCTCTTCCTCCAGTATATCCTCTTCCTCTTTGAAATCTTCCTCTGGTAAACCTTCCACCCCTACCTCTTTGTCTCTGCTCATGTCTTTTGTTCAATTTCTCTTCAGCCTTTACGGCATACTGGTAAGCCTCTTCAACACTCTTCAATTTCATCATACTAAAATTATCTTCTATAGACATCCGCAATCCATTCAAATATCTTGCAATTTGTCCAACTTCATCGGCAACATCTTCAGATCTGATGTTCAACTTGTAAAATTCTTTGGTGTACTCCTTCACACTAGGTTCCTTATGTCTCAGATTCTGCAACTTCCGGAACAAATCCACTTGATAATTCATCAGCACAAACTTTGATTTCAACTTAGCAATCATCCTATCCCACGTCTTAATCTTCTCTTTACCTCTTCTCTATTTGTCAACTTGCAAATTCTCCCACAAAAGAGATGCATGACCTTTCAACCGGTTACATGCATATTTCACCTTCCTCTCTTCAGCAATGTTTTCAAAATCGAAATACTTCTCCATCTTCGAGGTCCAATCCATCAATTCATCTGAATCTAACTTCCCATCATATTCCAGTGGGGTAAAATGAGGTTTAGTGTTGTTGGTGTAAATAAATATTCATTTTGGATATTATTACACTTACTTAAGTTAACTTAGGATAATGCATCTCTTCGTAGTTTGGATTTGAGACACTTAGGGAAGTGTGCACATAGGGATAGAGCTTGTAGGAGAAATTCCACCTTTTGTGATCTTATTTTGCTGTTACACTCCACATTCAGTGGGTCATCCACCTCTTGTGGAATATTATATTATTTCTCCTACCTACTCCTAGTATTTCTTACCTACCCTTGTTTCTCATTGAGCCACATGTCATATTTGTGTGCTCATACATCCATAAGGCCTTGCCTATATAAGCAAACCTATATTCATTGTATTGGTTAATCCAGTTGATCATTTGCATATTAATGAGAATACAGTTTGTTCTTGTCATTCTATTATCTCTTGTATGCTTTTCATTGTGCCCTTGATCTTGGCAAAATCCTACATGGTATCAGAGCTATTGGGGCTTCATTGATTGGTTTTTGGAGACATCGTGGAAGGCTTCTATTTTCGGATTTGGGGATCTTCATTTTTTGGGGGCATCATACAGTGATTTGGACATCACCGTTGAATCCGGGAGGCTGTTTCCATAAATTTTGACTATAAAGTCGACCTATTTTGGTGAGAAATTTTTTTTCCCCATTTTCACCATTATCATACGGATTTCGAAATTTAAAAAAAAAAAAAAAATAAAAAAAAAAAAAAAAATTTTGCTATGTTTGGGGGTCCGCAAACCCCCCCGTACCCATAGTACGCGTGTTGCAGGACGTACCCGCTGTCAGAACCGTGACCCTTGCCGCCGTCGAGTCCCGCCGTAGTCGCCGCCGTGCACTTTCCGCAGAGTCTAGGTTTCCCGCAGCGCCGCCCGTACCTCCCGGTCTTTGTGCCCACACCGGCCGTGTACCCTCCAAAGCCCGTCGCCGCCACCAGCTGTCCCGTCCTCCCGGCTTCCACCGCGCCCCGCTCGCTGCTATCACCGCCACCAGCCGCCTCGCTAACACCGCCGACTTCCCTCGGCTCCTAGCCCACCGGGATATTCTTCTCCGGCAACACCTCTTTCCGTCGGTAGTTTTTAAACCGGCGACCCACGTCCACCACGTGGCAGGAGGCCACTGGCCCGTGGCCTCCTCTATCTACCACGTCAGATCCGTACGCCCTGTCAGCCGTACTGCACAGTCACCTACACAGTCATCTACCCAGTCAGCAGCTCATACAGTATAGATGCCAGTCAGCAGGGAGGCGAAGTTTTCGAGATGGTCATACGGTCGTCAAATTTAACACAGTAAATTGCTGATGTCAGCGCCACATCAGCAGTGTTTTGAAATTTTTTTAACCCCTCCACATTGAGCTTTTCAGTTTTGCAGTCCAACTTTGAAAGGCCATATCTTGCTCATTTTTGCTCCTTTTTTTGTGCAAATTTTTTTGAAATGGGCTAAAATTTCATGATCTTCGTAGTGGTGTGGTTATTTTCTAATTTTGGTGCACAGGTTTTTTGGAATTTTTGGATTCTCTCAGCTGTACCTGTCCAATCCTCAATTCTGCAACTTCAAAGGCCTCGTTTGAGCTCATACAACCTCCTTTTCAGGTGCCGTTTTTTTTGAAAGTGCATATTTTTTCGTCTACTTTCATAATCTATGATCAGATTTCATAGATTTTGAGTGAAAATTGTACTTTCAGATATTGGTCTTATTTGGCCTATTAGGTACTTGTAAATTGCTTGGATCTTAGTTAGATCTCTTGCATTATCAGTTTGAGACTCTTTTGGCCTTATTGAGGCAGTTGTAAAATTGTAAATCAGAAGTCCACTTTTCCATTTTTTGCAAGTGGCCCATTGTATAAGCACTACTGATAAAGTGCCAAAATCATCACTTTTTGGGGGGGGTTCTTTGATTGAGTGAATTTGGGGGAGTGTCTTGTGTGATTGTGCCTCTCTTTGTGCTCTTTCCATTTTTGTTGCAGTGAGTCCTAATAAATTTCCACCTTTAACTCCACATAATTATGCATCATGGAAAATTAAAGTATGGAGTAAATTAATGGAAAAGGGTCTCACACATTACATAGATGGAACAATAACAACACCACCTGATCCTAAAGCTGATCCAAATGCTCAATTAGAATGGCTCACAAAGAATTGCATGGCTCTTGGAACCTTGCGCAAGTATGTATCAGATGACCTCATTTTTCACATTGAGAAGTGTAAAACAATCAAAGAGGCTTGGGATATGTTTCAGAAATTGTATGAACAAGTTGATGAAATCAGAGGCTATTAGATTGACAATGAGCTCACCAACTTGGATCCCAAGAGTTTTGATACAATCCAAGATTATGTCACCAAAGCAAATGAGCTAAGAGCAAAGCTTAAGGATTGTGGAATTGACAAAAACGATGCTTAGTTGATATTCAACTTGTTGGACAAGCTTGCACCAGAATATGCAGCATTTGTGTCTAGCTTCCAAACTTATCATTTGACAGTGGGGAGTTCTTATGTTATACCTTCATTTGATGCTTTCACATAAATGTTAATATTGGAACAATCTAAGTTGTTGAACATGGGGTTTCTCAAGTCTTCAAAGTCCAAGGCTTTGGTGGCTAATCAAGGGAATCAAGGAAGTCAAGGCAAAGATTCCAACAAGAAGAAGAAGCACTCTAAGTCTAAGCCACACCAAGAAAAAGGACAATCATCCTCTCCATCACAAGGCGATTTTTCATCCTCTTCCAAGAAGGGGACACCACCTAAGAAGGATAAACCAACTTGTGCATATTGCAAGAAGTATGGTCATGATGAGCATCGATGCCACGCAAAACAAGTTGATGAGTTAACTAATCTTCTCAAGAAAAACAACATCAACTTGCCATCCGCCTACACAAAGAAGGATTCATATCCTTCCTCTTCCTCACAGTCTAAGGGAAAAGGGCAAGCATTTGTGGCTACAACAGGTTCTTCACAACAATGGATACTTGACTTGGGTGCCTCATATCACATGGGTTCTACAAAGGAGCAGTTTTCTTCATTGGAGCCATCTAAGGTACCTCACATTTACATAGGTGATGATACACAAGTAGAGGTTGAAGGGAAAGGTTCAGTTGACATGGATGATGGAACATTTGAGAATGTTCTCTATGTTCCTAACTTGTCTACCAACCTTCTCTCCATCTACCAAATCACTCACTATGGGAATGGGAAAAAGGTTGAGTTTACACCAGACTCAGTTGTGGTAAAGGAACTTGATGATGATGCCTTGGTAGTAGTGGGACAAGTCAATGACAACTCAAGGCTTTATTCATTTTCCCACTTTGTGCCAAGTTCACCTTCTAGGGCCTTGCTTACTCATTCAAATTCAGAAAGTAAGCTATGGCATGAGCGGTTTGGTCACCTCAACTACCGCTATCTTCAGCAGCTTAGCACTAAAGACATGGTCACAGGTCTACCTTGAATCAGTTTTTCAGAGGGTGTATGTTCAGGTTGTTCCATGGGCAAGCATCTCGAAGAGATGTTTGATAAAGGGAAAACTTGGAGAGCTTTGGAAGTTCTTCAGCTTGTTCACAGCGATGTAGCAGGTCCATTTCCAGCACCTTCATTTAGTAAGGCCCGCTATGTTCTCACCTTCATTGATGACTACTCCCGCTTCACTTGGGTCTACTTTCTCATTCATAAGAGTGAAGTATTTGACAGATTTCAGGACTTCAAGACTCGTGTGAAGAAGCAATCAGGGAAAGTGGTCAAGATTCTTCGCACAGATAATGGAAGGGAATATGTGAACAAAAGACTTGAGGATTTTTGTACATTTGAGGGGATTGATCTTCAACATTCGGTCGCATACACTCCACAACAGAACGGGGTTGTAGAACACAAGAATAGAACTCTCAAAGAAATGGCTAGTTGTATGATACATGCACATTCTCTTGATCCCGCCTTTTGGGCAGAGGCTATCAGTTGTGCCACACACATCCAGAATCGGGTTCCTCATAAAGCTTTGCAAGGTATTACTCCTTTTGAAGCTTGGGCTGGTAGGAAACCGATTGTGAGACATTTCAGAGTCTTTGGGTGTCCAGCATGGGATCGCATACCTCCGCAGAAACGCAAGGCATTGGAACCGCAGAGTCGGCCTTGCATATTTGTTGGATATCCTAAGGGTGTTAAGGCATACAAATTGATGGATCCAGAGACACATGAGGTATTCATTGAGAGGAGTGTTCACTTTGAGGAAAGCTCTCCTAGCTTAGCCTCTCTACCTCCTCCACCTTCCTCCATTGTGGATAGTGATGTTAGTGATTTAGATGATGAGACTCCCTCAACTCCGACTTGCAGGGTTACACCTCCGTAGGGTCCACTTGCAGTTGAGGAGCCTCGTTCTCCACCTCCACCTAGACCTCGTTGGGCTTGAAAGACACTTGAGTCTGCAGGTTCTCTTGTTGGGGATCCTTCAGATACACAAAGAACTCGATCACAACATCAGGATCTTCCACATGCATTCATTGCTACCGCTTCCGATCCACAAACATTTAGGGAAGTATCAAGGGTTCCTGAGTGGGACCAAGCTATGGAGGAGGAGTATAGTTCCTTGATGAGGAACAACACATGGAATCTAGTCCATCTCCCTAAGGGGAGAAAGATGGTTTGATGTAAGTGGATCTATCGAACCAAGTTTGCAGCGGATGGTAGTGTGGATAAGTATAAGGCTCGGCTTGTTGCGAAAGGTTTTTCACAGGTTGGAGGTGTTGACTATACTAAGACCTTTGCACCCGTAGCCAAGATGAACTCCATTCGTTTGACACTTGCTATTGCTGCAACTCATGGTTGAGCTGTACATCAGATGGATGTGAAGAGTGCTTTTCTTCATGGTGATCTTGATGAGGAGATTTATATGGAGTAGCCACAGGGTTTCATCCAGGATACTTCTTTAGTTTGCAGACTAAGGAAATCTCTCTATGGCCTTAAGCAAGCCCCCAGGGCTTGGTACGCCAAGATGGATTCCTTTCTTCTCTCCGCAAGGTTCACCAGGTGTCATTCCAATCCGAATGTCTACTTTTTGCGACAGGATGACTCTCACTTGATACTTGTGCTCTATGTTGATGACTTGATCATTACAAGGAGTACTTCATCCATCATTAGCAGGGTCAAATCTGCTTTGCATGACAGATTTGCTATGACTAACTTGGGTCTTTTGCACTACTTTCTCAGGATAGAGATTTCACAGTCACCTTCCGGGATTACACTATCGCAGCCCAAGTATGCTTTTGATCTACTTGCACGCTTTCATATGGCTGATTGTAAGCCTGCCCTGACTCCCTTTCTTTCAGGAGTCAAGCTTGAGGCTCAATGTTCTTCTCCACCAGTTGATGCCACTTTGTATCGTCAGCTTGTGGGTAGTCTCATCTACTTGACTCATACATGCCCTGATATTTCATTTGCAGTTGGCATGGTTTCCCGCTTCATGCAGGAACCACATGAGCTTCATTGGAAAGCCGCCAAACGCATCCTTCATTACATCCAGGGTACACATCACTATGGGATTCACTATGCAGCAGGCACAAGACTTCGCTTGGTTGGTTACACAGACTCCGATTGGGTTGGCGATCTTGATGATCGTAAGTCTACTTCTGGTTATAGTTTTCACCTTGGTTCAAGCCCCATTTGTTGGCAGACCAAGAAGCAACATGCTATTTCTCTCTCTTCGACTGAGGCTGAGTATCGAGGCGTTGTTAACGCAGCGACTGAGACCATTTGGCTCCAGCAGATTTTCACAGAGTTTGGATTCACCACTCCATGGCCGACAGTTCTACATTGCGACAATCAAAGTGCTATTGCAATCTCGAAGAACCCGGTCCAGCACCAGCGGACCAAACACATCGAGATTCATATGCACTATATCCGAGAGCTCATCCAGGAGCAGGTCATTGATTTGCAATATTGTCCTACAACAGAGCAAGTTGCTGACATATTCACCAAACCTTTCACCGAGAGTAAGTTCCAGCAGTTGAGAGCTCTCTTGGGGGTGAGGGATGTGTCATTAGGGGGGGTCAGCTGACTTCTCCTTCCTCTCTTATGGGGGGGACTTTTTCCTCTTTGAGGTTTTGTCCTTCTTCTTTGAGAGTCTTTTGTACATTCATCTCTCTTTTGTGGGGGAGTTTTTTTTCCCACTAGGTTTTCTCCCTTTCTCCGTTTGTGAGAGATTGCATTGCATAGTTTTGCTTGCATTTGCATTTTGTACATGGGTACCTATCATGGCCTAGTAGCCAGGACCCATCTTGCATTGTTGACTTGAGTCTTCATTCCCCTAAGTTGCACTTAAGGGGGGGTGTTGGTGTAAATAAATATTCATTTTGGATATTATTACACTTACTTAAGTTAACTTAGGATAATGCATCTCTTCGTAGTTTGGATTTGAGACACTTAGGGAAGTGTGCACATAGGGATAGAGCTTGTAGGAGAAATTTCACCTTTTGTGGTCTTATTTTGCTGTTACACTCCACATTCAGTGAGTCATCCACCTCTTGTGGAATATTATATTATTTCTCCTACCTACCCCTAGCATTTCTTACCTACCCTTGTTTCTCATTGAGCCACATGTCATATTTGTGTGCTCATACATCCATAAGGCCTTGCCTATATAAGCAGACCTATATTCATTGTATTGGTTAATCCAGTTGATCATTTGCATATTGATGAGAATACAGTTTGTTCTTGTCATTCTATTGTCTCTTTTATGCTTTTCATTGTGCCCTTGATCTTGGCAAAATCCTACAAGTGTTCGCCCTACTCAAAACCCTCAAAAACCTTTCTTCATCTAGATCAACTGTCGGTAGGTTTATCGGTTTTGCTGAGGCTTCTTCTCCTTCATCTTCACTCGCATCTTTAATGTGTTGGCCTCTTCTATGGTATGTCTCCACGACTTCTAACCGGACCGCTATTCCACGTAATATCTCCATCACATCAGGGTCTGCATTCCCATGCACTCCACCATTCCTATTTCCTCTTCATGCCATCGATCCATGCTAGTCCTCTACAATTGCAGGTCGGATCCGTAATTTGCCACCCTACAACAAAAAAATTTAGGACACACAACCTCTGGAACGAAACTTCGCTCTGATACCACTTGAAGTAGTCATCGGTGAGGAAGGACCTCAAAGAAATCAATCCAGAACGACCAACAAGAGTAAACACTATGGAAACACAAAGATATGATGGAGGCAATGCAGAACAGATTGATTAATTGCATGAAATTTGATTAAATCCAACCGGTAACTACCGGGTTACAACATACCGGCTCACAGGTCTCGTAGAATAGGTCACAATCGGGACCTTGAATTGAAAGATCTATCTTCTATACACTATCTAGCTATTGGATTCCCTCTTTGATTGCATTCTAAAGCATAATTACAAATATATATTGATCCAAAGGATCCAGTCAGCCCAAAAGGGATCAAAACCCGAAGAACAAGACCTAACATGAAAATAACAAATGTCAGTCTCCACCAAGAGATTCCTCTAGAAAATCCAAATGATGAAACGTAGATCGCGGGAAAAGGTTGGCCATACACCAAGAAACAACAAGATCAATGCCCAAGGCTCCGCAAGCTTTGATATGGGTTCCGGTAGAACACCAAAATAGGTCTTAGGCAACTGGTAACAAAGGAACAACCAGTAACAAGAATCTATCATTGAAACTGGTGGCAATATCTTGTCGGAAAGTGATCCAAATGCGATGCGATCTGAAAGAAAGAAAGATGATCAAGTCTTCAAGTAGAATCCAACTCCACAGGATCTGGTGAGCCAAAACCAGGATAAACAAAAAGGAAAACTGAAACTGCAAACATAAAGAAAAATGGAAAGGAAAATGTTTTTGGTTGATGCAAGATTGTTGTGAACTGGGGACGCTGCTGCATTAGCAGAAAAGATGCTCTTATACCACTTGTACTGTCCCCTTAATTAAAATCTTAAGGTTTGGGGACTATTCACTTAGAACTTCAATTTCAAAAGACTTGTTTCTATTAAAACCCTTACAAATGCAAAGTTAATTCTCTGAGCACCTATGCAAGTACTAGATTGTTGACCAAACTTGTATAAGAATGGTGACCCCTATGCTCAACTAACTGTGTAAGTCTTGTTGATATGTATATAATTGTAATGAACTACTGATATGTAGAACAGATCATAATATGGTGATATGTATTAAATGCAATACAATCTGATGTACATGATATGTCTTCTCTTTTCTATATGAATCTTATATTATACAAGATTAAAGGATTATATCAATATCAATGTATTGATCAACTGGTATCACCGATATCTTCTTGAAATATACATGTAGTATACTATCCCACAATACCCTGCTATGATCCTTGATGATGATATAAGTCAATTAATCTGAAGTAGTATGTTGGTCACTACTTCAGAATCCTTGTTAAACTAATTTTTGTCTTCAATAATGGTTTCATATGATGTTGACTATCATTGTTCCTGATATGTAAATCCTCTTGCTTACGTGGTGAATTCTAAACTAATTGTGATCCTTAAGGGATCCCTTGAATTCTGATTGAGATTTCTATTAGTTTACATGAGCACTCAAACTTGAATAACAATAAAACCTCAATTCCTCCCTTGTCTCAAGCGATCACGCACCCATAAATACTTATGCGGTCGGAGATACAAAGGCACGTCTCTTAGTCGCGTCCTCTATATGTTGGTAGCCATCTAGATATGACTTTTAAGAAATGGGATAATATCCCCATGTGTTTTCACAAAGTAATAAGCATCGTTAAACATAATAGTTAATAATTAATTTATTTAATAATTAGTTACTATTTTGTCATTAATTTAATAGTTAATAGTTATTCATATTAATTAGAATCTAAATAAATATATGTTTCTGTTATTGTCTATTGTGAGGAGACAATCTCTGACACAGTAGTTTACTTATATTTAATTTAATAATTAACTTTATTTTTAGGATGATTGTTATTCTATTCTATATTGTTTTTATTGAATAGTTGTTTTTCTGAATTTATTTATTATTATATTTGTTTTTTAATTACTTTGTTATTTTGTCAATAATATTATATTGTAAAATTTATATTAGTATTTGGTAAATATGAAATTAATATTAATATTTAATAAATATAAATTATATATTAAATCTTATTTATTAGTATCATTAAGATTTTATTTAGTTCATTCTATCCATTTATTTGGTTATATCTATCTATCTATCTATCTATCTACCTATCTGTATGTATGTATGCATGTATTATTATTTAGTATTAAATTATATTTTAAAGCGGGCATCATCATGTTTTGATGTCCCCAGAGCATGAAATTTACAAGAAAAAGATGTTTGTATCAATTGAAGATTTGCCACCAAGATATAACAATAATTCAGAAGTTCAAAACATCAATAACATAACTTCTCTTCCTGAAGATATGGCAGTCTTTGGTCAAAAAGAGAATAAGGATTTGCATTCTACATTTGAGGGAACACATGGTGCAAGCATGGGTTATGATGATGTGAATAATAATACTGTTGAAAATGTTGTCATTGATGTCGAAGATGCCAGAAGACAAATTAATCATTGATGTCAAAGTTCACAGAGAATTCATTTGAGCAGATAGTAGTCATGCATGAAAATCATTACACGGAGGTTGTATATCAGTTTGCGTAAAGTGGTAGCAATATATTCAAAGTTGTTTATACATCACAATACGAGAATTCTACAAATGGTCTACAAAGAAAGAGAAACTTTGCAAATTTAAGAGGTTTCTTTTATAAATGGCATGATAATAAAAGCTTAATCTCCCAAGTCTTAGAATGATGTATCAATGAAATAGTTGTGATTCAAAATCATCGATTGATTGTTGAGGATCCTGTTACTATGGAGTATATCACTTGTAATATTGCAGGTCTCCAACAGAAGTACACACTGGGCGGTGGAGTGAGGCACTTTGGTTTGTTGACACACATTATATGCTTTGTTCCATATACAAGTTTCCTTATCTAGCGAAGTGATTATGGCGAGAAAGATGCATGTAAGAGAAGTCAGCGATGATTAACCATTAGTCACAAAGATTCGGCAGTGGTCATGCAAAGAGAAGATAGAGAATTGACAGTAATACGTGTATAAGAGATAAAAGAGTGAATGTTTGGACTAGTGAGGAATGCATAAAGTCATTATGATGGAGCAGCGATTACATTCATTAAGGGGTCAAAGGAAAGTAGCGATTGAGAGACTTCATATATATCTAACTACGATTATATATGCAAATCTGCAAACCAACTTCATCATCAGACAGGAAATTAAAATAGCGGCAATTAACTCATCCACTGCAGCGTCTCAAGTGACAAAGGTTATTATTGTTTGCCAAAAAACGTGAATAATATTATGATCAGCGATCAACAAATTAAAGACAGTACAAAGTGCGATGGAGAGTGATGATCACAATATTTGTGCGGCGACCAGAATTGGTTTAAGATGGCTGTTCCTGTGAATAAACATACAAACAAATGGCTTAATGAAAGATATAAATGAATGAGTCTCAAAGGGTATGAATTAGTGAAGGTTCCAATTGATATGTATGAAAGATATGTCTCCTTAACAAAGGGTATAACTCTTAGATGACGAGATATGTATGGGGAGGGTTTGGAATTAAAAAAATGTGCAGTGCATGGCATGAAAAAGGAATATATATAAAAAAGTGAGTGGGAAATATGATGCTGAGATTACAATACAGAAAATAAAGAGTTCTCGGAGTTATGTGAATGTGAGAAAATAAAAGAATATATATAGGACAGATAATTGTGAAGAGTATCTCAGATTTGTTTTGTTAAATCTATGCAGTCCATTCATGAAGATTTGTGAAAGATCATCGCAGATTTATGTAGTGTATTGAAGAAATTGTAAGGAAACAGTAATCAGCTTTTTATGATAGGTTTATGGCCAAGTTATAACAGATTTGATTAGGAGGTTGTGGCTGATTTAAGAAAGAAAATTATGACAGATTAATGAGCAGATTATGATCAAATTTATGTGACTGATTCGTAATATTTATCGCAGCAGATTTGAGAAGATCAAATTGTCTATCATCCATTGTTATAGCAACATTGTCAAGGTGGGAATTCAGGATTATGTGAAGTGGGTTGGTGTAAACAAAAAGTGGGGGTTGGTGCCTTTAGTAGATTGGTGCCTACGAACATTGTAAAAGAAGATATTCATATAAAAGCATTGATTTGTCGTGGTTGTCTCCCGTAAGGGTTTCCACTTATATATCTTGTGTTCTATTTGTGTTAATATTAGTTAGATCCACTAATACATTTGGCCTAAATTTCCGATGAAGGTTTCTGACGGAGAAGGCATATTGCGACCAAATTTGATTTTTTTTTTTAAATGCCCGTATTCGTTGGAATTCCGATGATAATTCAACATTTTGTTTTGATGGAGAAGGAATTGGCAATGAAATTTGTGTTTTTTTGAAAAAGTGTTCGCGTTCATCGAAATTCCGATGACCGCGGGCATTACTTAAAAAAAACCAAAAAAAACCAAGTCATTTGATAAACATTAATCCCGCCTCTTCGTCCCGTCGACCTCTGCGATATTCACAAAAAAATTGGGCATTACAAGGAGGGAAACAGTTCTGGATTGTGGTGCCGCCAAGATCCGGTTGAAGGAAAAAGGTAGGGTAATCAACCAATTCATTCAAGCAATGTTTTCTTGAAGAAAAAATCATTATGTTTGTGACAATGTGTCGAATTTGGTTTATGTAGTGATGAAATTGCTTGAAATATACATAGGAGGTTGCATTTGTGTTGGTTGATGATCAAGTTTTATCTTTATTATAATGAATTTTCCTGCTCATAATTTTTTTTCCCTAACTCATATTCAGTTTGGTAAAAAAAGAGAAAAATAAGATTGATTTGGATGGTTGATCAAATGAAATGATCAATTATCCTCTTTATAGGCATAACCTCTTAGGGCAGACCCTAATTAAGGACCAGGATGACCTAAACCTGCGTGATCAAATATGGAAGAACACAGATTGTGTCACTCTTGTATCCGACATCCATTGGAAGTGGCCTGAACGTAGGGTCTAGCTGAGGAGCTTACCTTGGGTATGGATGTTGGTATATATGGTTGTGATAGAAACTCCCTGCTGTAGGACCGTCAGACCACTGTGTAGTGATCGAGTGCCATTTTTTGTCGGTGTTTTAGAAGGGAGGATAAGCGTACCATGATAGGAAGGTGGTATAAAATGGAAGGTGAGAGGTATAATGTTATGAGGTGTGGGTTAGGATAAGATAGGGAGGTAAGGGATGAAGGATATAATGGTGAAAGAGTAAGTTAGGATATGTTAGGGGAGATAATGAACTCTTTTGTGAGCTAATTTAACAGGTGAATCCCTCACAAAATGCATTGCTCTCAACCAAATCAATTTTGATTTAGATTAACTTATTTGTAAAAACACTTACAAATATTTCCCACTCTGCACTTCATGCTTGAAATTCCACTTAATTCAACACCAAACATTTAGTTTTCCCAGAAATCCTTACTGAAACTACTATTAACAATAAAATTAGGAACAAACAGACAATTTGAATACTTTCAACATAAAATTAATGATTCTTAACTTAGCTTAGCCATGTCAAAACTAGGGGCAGAAAAAAGATTCAAATTTCTTTCCCTCAAAATTGAATCTTGACCTCATTTAACCACATTTATTAACACTTGAAATGATCACTTATCCCAATTACATCAAGTTATTCACCTAGGGTACAAATTTCAAGGTACATGGAGTAAGGAGACACTTTAAAAGGTGCACAACATATTCAAATAATAAGTTAGACCATGATACCAATGGACAAAGTGCCAAGGTTATGGTACCAAAAAAATGGGGCACATCCAAGATTGACCTTTGTTGATAGATCTTAAGAATGTGTTTCACGCAACCCTTAATTCACATCAAATTAAAGGAGGCCCATAAACTTACCCACGATTTTCTGTGAAAACAACAACAAAAGCTTTAAAATCTGCAACTCTCCATAAAACCATTTGTTGCAAACTACTGAGTGGCTATCTAATGCAACCCCAACAATGACAGGGCGAATTCCAGATAAAGGTTCAATTCTCTCACCAAAAAAATATTATATTTTGATCTCATCGTAGAAAAATTCAAAAATATTTCTTGCCCCAAAATTACTGAGTATCAACCATATTTAACAAGCTACATGAATTATCTAAAAGATCACTTGATCTATTTTACTTTATTTTGACATAGCATAGCCAACCATGAGTAGTAGCTCAAAATGTTATCAAAGCTAGGTTAGGTTAGGAGCCCCAAGAACCTATAATGTGTCTTATGATGGATCTTGAAAATAATCTACACTCAAGCCAACAATGGAATGGTAAGAAAGGGGGTGGTAGCTCAATGGTAGAGAAATTTATTAACAAATAGAATGCCTTAAGTTGGATTCCTAGCTATTTTATGAGTATTAGCTTAACTTTTTTATGCGTAAATAATATCTACTCCCACTACCATAGATCCAACTTCCACCATTTTTGCTTCCACAACCTCGAGTCACCTTCATGTACTAGAGCCACTAGTACCACTCCTTTAGTATGAAAAATCCTTCACTTATCATCCACCATATGGCCTATTTATCAAATTTATTTCTTCTACATGTAAAAGCCATATGCACAAGATGGAATGACAATTGGTAGATTTAAAAGCCATTTACTATGTAGTGATCGAGTGCCATTTTTTATTGGTGTTTTGGAAGGGAGGATAAGCATACCGTGATAGGAAGGTGGTATAAAATGGAAGCTGAGAGGTATAAGGTTATGAGGTGTGTGTTAGGATAAGATAGGGAGGTAAGTGATGAAGGATGTAATGGTGAAAGAGTAAGTTAGGATATGTTAGGGGTTTGGAAGGTAGGAAAGTGAATGGGGGGAGATAAAAGGATGTGAATGATGGAATGGGGTTAGGTAAGTGAAGTAAAAGTAAATTTGTATGAGGTTAAGGTTTAGGATAGGATGTAGGAAAGTGAAGGAGGTTAAGAGAGGGGATATGAAAGGTAGATGGAAGGTAATAATGATAGGAAGTGAGGTAAAGGTTATGAGGTGTGGGTTAGAAAATAGGGTGTAGGAAATGGAAGGAAGGGTCATCCATGTCGTAGTGCTTCAAAAGGAGCACATTCACATGAAGGATAAGAAGAGTCATTTCATGTCGTAGTGTGCCTCCTTAAACCTTCCACCAATACCAAACTCAATAACAAAGTCTTTCCCAATCTCGCTAATGGACTAACTCAACTCACTGTCAAATTGTGACAGTCAATGCAAGGTTTAGGACAGTAGTAATTAGGATCTTCTAATTATGACGGGGCCTAGCCAACATAGGTTTATATGAGGTAGGGGTAAGTTCAACACTGATGTGTATTAGATTGTCATCAAAGTTTCCTGTTAGTGTTACTTTGTATCAGCATTAACCACTTATTGTCATTTCATTATAATCAGTTTGTTATTCCTTATAAGAATTTGCAGTATTACCATAATTTGCATAGCCTAAATTTGATTGTATTATGTATTCTTGAGATTATGTGCAGATATATATATATTTATATGTTATGTTTGGCAGTAACGTTATGTTATTTTAATGTTGTTTGAATAAATAGATAAAATTTACCTTTTTAACTTAATATGATATTAATTGTCATTGACTTGATTAAGAACATCTTAATTTATATTCAATGATGCACAAATCTGAATTTAAATATGTATATCATACTAGCTGATATATACTCTAATGCTAACTCAGGAAATTCATGCTTATACATACTTGACACTGAACTTACCCCTGTCTTTATCCCTGTTGGTAGACTATCATTATTCATCTTGGATATGCTCTCTAAACTTGGGCATTAAGGTTGTCCTATGCATTATCACATGACTATTTTTTTATGTTCTTAGGGTTGCCTATTTCTCTAAACATGATTAGGCTTTTTCACTATGTTGACTACCACCTTTAATGGACTTCCATCATGAAGACTTATTACTATTGCCCTCTTTAACTGCCACAAGATGACTAAAATGTTTGCATAGATCTAGGACTAGTAAGATCCTTATATAGTTACTAGAAGTCATGTCAGAGACACATAAAAGCATGATACCCAAGTTAGTAAGATCCTCTAATACTTAGTCATAGATCATATTCTAACAACAAATAGAAGTCGTATCTTGGTAACCTAACTAGTCCATGAGTAGTAGCTCAAGATGTTATCAAAGCTAGGTTAGGTTAGAAACCCCAAGAACCTATAATGTGTCTTATAATGGGTGTTGAAAATAATCTACACTCAAGCCAACAATGGAATGGTAAGAAAGGGGGCAGTCGCTCAATGGTAGAGAAATTTATGAACAAATAAAATGCCCTAAGTTGGATTCCTAGCTATTTTATGAGTATTAGCTTAAAAATTTCATGCATAAATAACATCTACTCCCATTACCATAGATCCAACTTCCACCATTTCTCCTTCCACAACCTCTAGTCACCTTCATGTACCAAAGCCACTAGTGCCACACCTTTAGTATGAAAAATCCTTCACTTATCATCCACCATATGGCCTAATTATCAAAAATTATTTCTTCTACATGTAAAAACCATATGCACAAGATGGAATGACAATTGGTAGATTTAAAAGCCATATTCCACAACCTTTGCTAAAATCCTTTCTGCCAGTGCTAAAATGTGAGGTTTGTAACAGGATGCGACATCCATCAAAGCATAATAGAGATGATATTTCATAATGTTTTAACGAATATATCATAGTTTTTCCAAAAAATGTCAAAAGCTTGCCTAGTGTTTACCGAGTGGAGTAAATAATGTATAGTTTGGTCTCCCATGCATATAAATTCACTCAAATGTGTGGGAAGGCCTTTGTTCATGCTATGCATCATATTATGTTGTGTGCAGGGCTCCAAATTAGATTTGGTACGTGTTTGGGCATGAGGATAGTCTGATATCTCTATGTATCAGACAGTAAAAGGCGGTAAGAGTGAAGAATTTGGTGGGAAGACCAAGCGATTGGTATTTTGAAGTGGTTGATGACAGAGAGAGGGGTGAGGCGACCCTATGCAACCTCGGAAGGGTTTGTGGATCAAAACCAAATGAAATAGATTAGATTTCCATGATTGTCCTAAGGGTATTGATTGTCACAATCATAGTTTTACTAGTGATATTGTTTTTGTTTTGATAGAGTTGTGTTTGTAAACCCAAGTGTGGACATGTAATGGAGTCATGAGATGTCTTAATACTACATCAATACTTAACAAAAACATAGTGTGTAGGCACCTAAAATATGAAAAGATTACATATTGGAAGGCGCGTGTGATGATGCCATGAAAGGTCTGATATCCCTATGTATCGGACTAAGAAAACCAGTGAAAGACAAAAAAAAATGCATTGAGAAGGCAAAAGGTTGAATTGCTTAATGTTTGTTGTTGAAGTGATGTGTGGGGACCCTGCCAAGTCAAATACCTTGTTGTAGTTTCAAAGGGTGGAAAAAGAATAAGCATTTTATTTACCGTCCTAATAGACCATCCATCATAACAATTATTACCAATGATGTGTGTGTTGCAAACAAAGTTCTAGAGGAAGGCTCTTTCTATTGTAACACCAAGTGAGTGTTCATAGACCTTGTGTAGGGTTCTCCAAGCCTAGAGTAAGGAGTTTGAAGCCTACATACATTTATTTTGCCTTGTGGTCATCAATGAGTGTTAACCCAATAGGGGAAGTCTTGAGACTGACAATTTTGGAAGTGTGGCATTTTTGAGAGCCAACACTTATGTGTGAACCCCGTCTTCACGTATTATGATTAGTTGCCATGATACTTGACCCTATCCTCATGGTGTTGGCTTAATTCATGTATTAGTGTGTTTTGTTGAAGAAACATTATGTGAGAAATTTGATACAGAGGCAAGGGTAGATCTCAATATTTCATATAAGGACAGCAACCACATTGATTAGGCAAGTCAGATAAGGTCTCTCCAAAGTTTAGGATACTGAATTCACATTAGACACTCATGGATTACCCCAATTAGACATTAGTCAACTTAAGATATGATACAAGGATTGCATACCACAAAGCCATTAGATATGTTTTCAGATGAAAAAGAAGAGTTAAATTGTTTTGGTACAATGATGATAATTTCTATTTTCAAGTAATTTAATTTGGTATATTATACTGAAATGTGATTTCATAACTAACATTTCAACTTCTATATAACTAGTTCTATATCCTGATTTTCTTGCCTATGAAGAAAGACCATGTTAGACAATATCAACGAACAACAAAATAAGGAGACAATTGCTAGATTGTGGTCTAACTTGAAAAGAAAAGGTGATGGAAAATGTTTTTATCCCTGCAAAATTTGTAAGGGGTTAAAGACTAGAAGACTTCTAATCAAAACCGCTAAGAAACATTGTAGGTTGCATGGTCACATTGAAGGTGGACATGATTATCATCCATTGGTAAGTTTTTCATTATATCATTTTAACAATTTATATACATAATAAATCACTTGATGATGAGATCATGATCATGGTTTATTTATGTTTATCAATTTTATATAGGTCGAGCACCCCGGAGCACATGATATGGATCAACACAACCCAGAGAATATGGTTTTCAAAGTGGACGAACATGGAGGTGTGAATATCGAAGCTGAAGATAATGATCCCATGGAAGATGACGATCATGAGCCACAAAACATAATTGAAGATGATGGTACAAATACATTGATCCATGACACATTTAGTACTCGCGCGGCTGATCATGATGATGAAGATGACCTTAATGTTGTTCATGATGTCCCTCTACTTGAGAAGGCATTTGAGGCCCTTTACGAAGGCTCGTAGACAACTCTTCTCTTCGTTGTATTGTTGTTGGTGAACTTGAAGGTTATGAATGGTTTATCCAACATAACAATCTCACATATGTTAAGGTATGTCATTATATATGTCATAATAAATGGTGAATCATGTTGTACCATTAATATTCTTTATATTAACAAATTATATTTTTTTGTTGTAGATTGATAGGTGAGTTTTTGTTACCACCATCAAATATTCTACCTCGCTCATACTGATAATTATCTGCCATTATGAAAGATATTGGAATGGAGTATCAAGCAATAGATTCTTGTCCCAATGATCATATTATATATCACAAACAACATGAAGGGTATGTGCACAAAGATGGTGGTCAGAAAAGTGGACACCACCCAAAAAAAACATGGAAAAACAAGCAGCACGTACGCGGTTTTAAAATTTGAAATTCTCGTGTACGCGCTTAGGTTTGTTCTTCCCAATCCTAGAGAGGATAGCGCGTACGTGCTGCTTTTAGGAAAATGAGCGCGTACGTGCTACACCTAGGAAAATGAGCGCGTACATGCTGCTCTTAGGAAAATGAGCGCGTACACGCTAATAATCCAAATATAACCACATACGCGGTGCCTAGTAAAAATAAAAAAATAAAAAAAATTGGGTCTCATTTACCCGTGAATAGCGTGTTTTTTACTTTGTTTTTACCCATTTCTTCTCCTAAACCGCAAACAGGGTGCTAGATTTGTCCTCCAAGCTATGAATCAAGGTTAGTTTTTGTTTATTTTTGTCTTTCTTTCCCATTTGTTCAATTTGTTTTACATTTTGAATTTAATTTCATTAATTTTGATTAGGTTTTTTCATTTTTTGTTTCAAAAACCAGATTATTCTAATCCAGAACAAGAACAACCAAATGCACCTCCTAAACATCCACAAGAACAACCAAATGCACCTCCTGAAAACACACAAGAATAACCCCCAATTCCTCCTTTTGACCACACACCCAAAACACAGGAACAATTAATTAATCAATTAGGACAAAATACATCTAAAATCAATAGACTGATAAATTGAAAACTTTTGAACTTGAGCATCATCAATCTCTCGCCACTAGCCTAGAAACATTAGCTAGTGGTGCCATAGTTGTTTCCACATAAATTACCAAATGGGGAAGCTTTAGGGATAAGTGTCGTCAATTTTATGTCAATGGGCTATCATACGATGAAGTAAAAAACAAAAAATATTAGTAAACAACAAATATGTGCCCTTTTCGTTGATCCCAAAACTGGTCAGTCATTACCTCTTAATGCAAAGAGGTTTCTCATACATTGGTGCACCAATGTGCAGATGAAGAATCTTTTTTGGCAGAGGTGGTGGATGGTATTTGATGATCCACCTTGTAATAATTATGAGGTGCCATTATATTTTTTGAGAAAAGTATATTGTGAGTTTATGCTCAATTTGCGCCCAAACTATTTTGACATGAGAGAGTTCTATGGTAAAGGTGGTGGCTCTTCCCAAGATAGACTTGGAGTCCGTAGGCGATTACTCGTGGAGAGTCGCCGCCCCCTAGCACCCAAACCCAAGGTGCATCAGGTTGTCCCAGTAGATCTGAAAGAGTCTGTGGAGCTACAGACTCTTTAGGCAGCCACAACATTGATTGGTGCCATCATCCAGCATGGGAAATCATTAGAACACCCTATTGTATTGGATGATGAGCCATTAGGTAGTGATAGAGAGGCCATCCAACATATGTGTGTCAATTGCTCGGGGATATGCTCGGGGGTAGATGATGCAACCAGTGCAGATAGATCCTCATCTCATCTATGCATGATTTGCAGGAGTAGATGTCAGGCCCACGCGGTTGAGGATTTCGTGCTGAAAGATGAGTTGATGGACATGGTGTTTTCCCATGAGCCACAGACACAGGTGTGTTGATTTGAATTCATAGCATTTTATTTATCAGTCATTTTAAATTTGTAATCACATAAATGAATTTTCATTTATATATCGATTTAAATTGAGACAAATAATATGCATTTCAGGATGCAACAGTGGTATCCCGTACTCCTCCCCCAGTTACTATAGTTGCAACTTCGATGCCTGAGGTATAAATTTTGTAACATGTTAAAATAGAATAGTACACTTTGAATTCAAAAAAATACAATATATACTAACTATCTTTAATGTTTGGTCCAATTTTTGGTTTGTAGGTGTTGACAGGGGACGAAATGTCCCAGATTGATGACATCACACTCTTAGCGATCGATTTTGGCCTCCAAGGCCATACGGTATCATATTTTGTAAAACCCTTTTCATGTATTGTTTTGATGGAATATGCCAGTCATTTCATTTTAGATTTTTAAAATTATGTTTAATTTATTATCTATACTAATATCTCATGTTAATTTTTTTTTCAGGGTACCCCCTTCGCATCTAGGGCTCATCCTAGGAAAAAGGATTCCTCGAAGACGCCAAAACGTAGGAAGAAGGTAATTGAACACATTTTTAGTTGTACAATTGTTTGAAAATGTTGAAATCAAGTATTAGTTGAGGTTTGTAGATTGATTAGTGTTTTTTGTCTATTTTACATGTACATCGGCCATTGAGCTATGTGGATTTGTTGAATGCACCAGATTCACCCGTGGACCAAGAGAGGGCGGAGGCATGTATCTCTACTTTATTTTCTTGATTTCATGATTATATGCATGCATACATGTGAACTTGTGATATATTATAATATTATAATTTTTTTATACAGGAAATATCCATACCTATTTCATCAATGGCGAACCCTCCTCATTGCACTGGAGAAGCATCTCAAGATACGGTATAGTTTTGTTTGATATGTAAAATTAATTGTTTTTAACCTTCAATACTTATCACTATATTAATTATGTTTAATCTTTGAACACTTTTTGTATAGGTAATAGCGATAGTTTCTACATCGATGGTGAGTCATCCTCAGTCCATTGGAGAAGCATCTCAGGCACAGGTACGTCATTGTTCTCTATATTATAGTTTTTAAGTGTTTTTGATATATTTATGTTAGTACATTGTATTAATTGTACATTTAATCTACAATAGACCCCTTCGCGGTACGACCATAATGTGGATCCATTTAAGTATGTCTTCAAGAAAACTCCTAAGAGTGACAAGGAGAGGAGAGCGAAGACATTAGCTCCTAGATCAGCCGATGAGGTAATCCACATTTCAATTGCAAAGGAATTAAAGTTAAATGCATAGTTATGTTGTTAATTATGAACTATTTTTTACAAAAGAATTCTAACTTGGCTTTTTAATTGTGGTTTTGCAGCCATCTACAGAGCCGCGTACTGCATCGAAGAGGCTTGATTTTGATGACTGCCACAAGTTTAGGATCATATAGTGTTAGTTTTGGTCATAGAATGACCAATACATATAGATATATTCTACATTTTTATTGTATATCGATTTGGACATGGCATATGCCACATTTTTGTAATACTTGTATTGACATGGCAGACATGCCTTTTTTATATATATAGATATCGATATTCGATCCAATAAATGTGTACGGAGTTCATTATTTTGTATTTGTTGTATTTTGTGGCTGTCTTTTTATAAATTTAAATGAATATTTGCATATGTAGTCAACAATATGAATATAAACAACAAAAATATATGATATAAAACATTGCAATTGTGGAATATGATTTGATAAAATTTCTAAAATGTTGAATTAACCCTACAAAACTCCTTGTATTCAGTTCACTATTGTGTATTCGATGTATTTGGTGGATGCTCTTTTATAAATTTAAATGAATATTTGCATATGTAATCAACAATATGAATATAAACAACAAAAATCGATAATATGAATATAAACAACAAAAATCGATAATATGAATATAAACAACAATATGTGTTTGGTGTGAGAGCACCCTCATGCTTGCAATGGTCAAATTTTGTTCGTTGTGTGCAAAATCTCGCGAGCGCGTTCGGGTGGGCCAGTTTACGCTAGGCATGCCCCTGTCATGTATCCCAAAGCACTGGAACGTCAAGAGTCATACCATACCGGTGCGATTTTTCAAGTGCCCTAAGTCCAAAGAATTGTCAAAACTTAACGGACTGTTTCTTCAAATCCAGGACACATATGTTTGATCCGTTTGAAACCATGGAGTCACGTGAGGCTCCTCTACAATGGTCTGTCTCGATTTTTTATGACTCGGAGTCATTTTTTATTGGTAGCATTTTTTCGCCTGTAGCAAAAATTGTTAGTTGCATGCAATGCAAAGTTGTCAGATTGGCTATAATTGATTTGGTTCGTCGTGTGCACAAACAAACATCACGAGCGCGTCCAGGTGGGCAATTTTATGCTAGGCATGCCCCATTCGTGCATCCCAAAGCATCGAGATGTCGAGAGTCATACCGTACCGATACAATCTCTCAAGTGCCCTAAGTCCAAAAAATTATCAAAATTTGACGGATTATTCCTCACATCTAGGACACATATGGTCAATTAATTTGAACCCGTGGGGTCGCATGAGGCTCCTCTACAATGGCCTGTCTCGGTTTTTTACGATTCGGAGCCATTTTTTATTGGTAGCATTTTTTCGCCTGCTGCAAAAACTGTCAGTTGCATGCAATGCAAAGTTGTCAGATTGGCTAGAATTGATTCAATTCATCGTGTGCACAAACCGATGTCATGAGCGCATCTGGGTGGGCAATTTTACACTAGGAATGCCCCTGTCATGCATCCCAAAGCATCGAAACGTCAAGTGTCATACCCTGCCAGTGTGATCTCTCAAGTGTCATGAGTCTAAAAAATTGTCAAATTTTGACAGACTGTTTCTTCCAATCTAGGACACATATGGTTGATTTGTTTGAACCCATGAGGTCGCGTGAGGCTCCTCTACAATGTCCTCTCTCGGTTTTTGACGACTTGGAGCCATTTTTGATTGGTAGCAATTTTTGCCTGTTGCAAAAGTCGTCAGTTGCATGCAATGCAAAGTTGCAGGATTGGCTAGAATTGATTCAGTTCGTCTTGTGCACAAACCGACGTCACGAGCGCATCCGAGTGGGCAGTTTTACACTAGGCATGCCCCTGTCATGCATCCCAAAGCACCGAAACGTCGAGTATCATACCCTACCGACGTAATGTAGAAGTTGTTTGACAACTTTTTTGACAATTTTTTTGACAACAATGACAATTTCTGCTCAAATTGTATCTAGTCTCAATCTATGACCCCTATGACCCGATAATGACTCAAATAATTCTCCATGATTATACAAGAATCAAGAATGCTCATGATTGACCAAGGACACATCACATATACTTAAAACATAGTCACAAAATATTGACACACAAAATAGTCACAAAACATTGTCACATATTATTCAAAAATTTGCCTCTAAATATGGTCAAATCAGCTCTTGGCTATTTGATTATACAAAATAATGTCTTAAAAATCATCTCATGGGATTTTATACAAGATTTGGCATTACAATATGTGCGATTTAACTCATCGCCATTTTAATATACAAATCATCTCATGTGATTTTATATAAAATTTGGCATTACAATATATGTGATTCAGCTCATCGCCATTTTAATATACAAAATTTGGCATGTACATATGTACAAATCCGCTCATTGCCATTTAAATATACAAAATTATGCCCCTAAACATGTAAAAATCAGCTCATGGGCATTTATATATACAAAAAATGAATATAGACTAATTCATCGACGATTTATACAAAATTCTCAAAATCATTCTACTCTGAACCATAGAATCAATCAAGTGAGCCTTCAGGATCAGCTCTAACCCGTATTGTGTCAAGTATTGTCTCGTGGTCAGATTCACGAACTTTCCATAAAATCTTGTTATGAGGTCTACCACGATACTTCATCAAATGAATATTTGTTGCAACAACAAGGTTAGAGAAATGAAGAATATGTCTATGTGTTTCAAAGTCCTCAAACAACCAAACATCAAAATTATTGATAGGGTATCTCTGAAGTCATGTTCTTGTCATGACAATAGACCCTAATGGGTACTCAATACCCTCTTCGTCAATGATTGTGGTTGTCAATTTTTTTTTAGGCTCAACACAACGACACAAATAGTAATTTGTTCTTTCTTCATTGTTTTCTTCTGCAACAAATGCATACACATGACCTGCATTTTATAAAGTGTTAATTAATACCAAAAATAAAGTATGATGTACAACAAAATGAACCAAAAAGAATACTTGCAAAAAAATTAACTCAAAAAATCACTTGAATCCACTAGATCGGATACATGGTCAAAATCCACTGATGTCTCTATCTGGCTCAATTGTAGTGCTTTGAGAATTTGATATGAATCAATGGGAACCAATGGTCTACAAGACCATTTGTCAACCCACTCTTGTGATTCACATTCTTCCCACAAACAATACATGCATGAAGAACAAAAGCATACCATTTGTCTCGTATAAATTACCAAAGAACTTGAATTTGAACTCATAAATGAGTGCATGTCACTCGATCTTGCAACTATACAACAATCTAGATAGTTTTCAATGTTATATTCAGTGATCAACCAAAAATATCTACGAACCATTGACGTACCTGGATTATCTAGACCCATCATAGACTTACACCATCGCACAATTGTTTCTGTATCTATCAACTCAGCACCACCTTTGTACTTCAATTCTTCCCTAGCTAGGGCTCTTTTCACACATGCTCCAGCACCATCGTGCTCTCCCTTACCATGTCCAGCCTCAGTGAAATTCCAAAAATGTTGTACACTGCTTGTCATATGCATCCTTGTCAACCAATAAAACATCCTCGCATTCTTGAATTGTGTGGTGCAATTATCTGACCATATTAAGTGTCGGTTGTATCGTATGTTTCTTTCCCTTAAACTATCATAGAAAACTTTAAAGCATCCTTGTACAAACTCCGATGAATGAGTACGATCATCACTTATGTAGAAGTGATACTCTCTTACAACCTTTCCATCCTCCTCTGTGCTATCATCTACATGCATGAATGTTGTGTACAAAAATAGAAACTTATGTAGAGTGATAATACATGGATTGCACTTCATTTTGAGGTTGTAGTGTTTAATTTTCAGCGAAATCAACGATAGAGACAATGGTGCCAAGAGAAAATGTGTCCTTACATAACTTGAATTGCTCATCTAGCCATCGAGCTCTATGTGTTTGCATTATGTACTCATAAACTAGTTTCTCTTGAAACATTTTCATAAATTGAGTTACACATATGTAACGCCATAAAACGGTTAGTCCAAGGGTTAGTCAAATCAACATAAAACTAAACCATTAAAAAGCATTATCAAGAAAGATTAAGCATAGAAGCATATTAGAGATAAAAACGAATAAATATTAAGACTTCACTCATGATGCTCCCTACGCCATTAGCTTTCTCTTGTTCCTCTCCTCTCCAAGTTCCCAAATGAGTGTAGCTCTCAGTAGCTTTTTGCACTATTTTTGGACGTCTTATGGAGATTCAAGAGTATGAAGTAAATGTTCATGAAAATGCAAACATGAACAAGCTAAGAAATGAGATATTATGTAACTAACTAAGATTAATTCTAGACCAAAGTGAATTATGCTAAATACTCTCTAGATTTTACTATAAGCTAGATGCATGCAAGTTTTCAGGATCTAGATTATGAAGAAATGGGATCTATTTATAGGAAAAATGGAGCAATGGATGGTTGAGATCGAGCAATCTCAACAAGGGTCAAGATTGAATGATTTGAGATCCATGTTTGCAATTTGCACCAATGAAATGGTGACAAGTGTCAACATAAGACTGGTTGAGAAAAGGGGTTGGAGACATTAAATGTCTGAGAAGACCTCATGGTTATCTAGAGGGTAAGAGTCAAGCCTAAGTTAGGATTACCCACTGGATTAAGAGTTAATCCAAGGATAAACCTTTGTGCAAATGATTAAGAGATAATCATGGTCAAAGCATTAAAGGCCTGATGAGACCTTTGGGTTGGGTAAAGGTTGAGTCAAAACAAATGTTTTAACCATGTAGGAGGGTTTGAGTTAACCATTAATGGTTTTTGGAGACTTTGGGGGATTAAGTGGTTGAAGGTTGGAAGCCTTCAATGGTTATCAAGGACTTTGAAGAATTAAGTGGTTGAAGGTTGAAAGCCTTTAATGGTTATCAAAGACTTTGAGGTTTTGAGAAGTGACTTCCCTTTGCTTAGGGATGTGACAAAGTTTAAAAGATGGGTTAGGCTAATTAGAAGCGATTAGAAGAGTCTAGAAGGGATTAGAAATAGGTTTTAGAATGCAAGTGGGAGATGTAGGAAAATGCAAGTGGGGGGGGATTTATGATTTAAATAAATGTTTTATTTAATTTATTTAAAAGAGGAAAGAGGATTAAATTGAATAAATAAGATTTATTCATTTAATTGGGTGTGAATTTGGTTGAATGAATTAATTAAAATAAATTGAATAATTTATTTAATTAATAGGAGAATGTTTGAAGATGAATTAATTAAATATTAATTTAATTAATTGATTGCTTAATGGATTTTTAATCAAATAAATAGCAAATATTCATTTAATTAAAATGGACATTTTTATGTGACTACATTTGCCCCTCTTTGAGATGGTGCGGTTTATCGTGTCGTTTCAAAGAAAGAAAAATAGGTGTGAAGAAATGCCCCATAAAATGTAAATTTAATGGGTGGTATGCCCCTCGAGAGATGGGACAAATTTTTTTTATTTTTATTTTTGAAAAATCGGACGATCTCTCGAAAAAGAATGAAAAGTGGAGGGGAGGTAGAATAGAAGAAATTAGAACTAATGATGAAAGAATGGGAGAAATTGGAGTGAATATGAAGAAACAACAAGCCAGCGAGTACCCTAAGGTCATGCAAGAGATACATAGCAGATGTAGTGTGGGGTTTGGATTGATGCAATACAATTGATCAAAATTGGTTGGACAATCTGGTGCAATCGGTTTAATTGCTCCGGTCAAGTCAAAGCGTGACAGTTGATGTCAGTTGGTCTCTTGGACATGATAAAGTCTGAGTAAGTGAATCAAAGTGACCTGATGTGACTTAGACAATTGATATAATTGTCCGATGAAGTCAAGGTATATGAAGCAAAATACTCGTTGAGACGTAGACAATTGATGTAATTGTACGTTGGATTGTGTTTGAGTGGTTGATCAATTGATAGTGTGTGCATGTGATGGATGGTTGTGGAGAATCATGGCAACCCCGTTAAGACTAGGTCATTATGATAAATGCCTGATATAGTCTAGGATTACCATAATCGATTACCTGTTGAGACCCGAAGATACTTGATCAGAGTATCTGTTGATAGTCTAGGTGTGTGGGAGTCGATGTATCTATGGAGACAGAGTAACTGGCTTAATTTTGTGGATGAGTGAGAATGCGAAGCGATGAAGGGATTAGGATGATGTTGATGATCAAGATAGGGAGGGTGAGGGGGGATTTGATGTTAGATAGAAGATATGGAGGACTAGGACCGAGTCCTATGGAAGAAGATGAGTAAAATAGAGTATGCATTATTATGACTATGTATGCATGATATGCAGCTATTATGAATGTATGGATGGGTGGAATGCAACGAAATGTAATATATACATATGAGATGGAATGAGGATCCATGGTGCTTTATTTTTCATCATTGAGCTTTAAAATGTTGTAAGAAAATACAAGCAACTTGACATAAAGATTCAAGATGACCAGAGTATTTCTTACATGGATTTTATATAGCAAGTTAATACAAGCAACTTGATATAATGGATCAAGTTGACCTGAGTATTGCTTGCAGAACAGACAAGGATTATCTCCTTTCATGCATGACTTGGATCGTCCTCCTTGATCTTAGGCTGATCATATCCTGAGACAAGTGCATACCGTAATAAGAGATAAAACCTTTATCTAGTTTGGATGAGGTAGGAGGAACCAAAGAAAGAGAATTGTACCTGCAAACAAACAATATATACATAAAGAATAAAGAATATGGATCCTTGGTAATGGTTCATGCTCATATGGTCGAGGTATACACTGTAGTCAGCAAGCCGTAGTGATCTATGACTATATTTTTTCCTATGATCACATAGCTTAGTGAACTTCCCACGTAGACACCATTAGTACATGCCCCAAAACTTCATCGGAATAATGTGTCGAAGATACACAAACAATGTCGTAGGAACCTGATATAAATTACTAGACCATAAATCAACCAAGTATTTGATAGCGTAAACATAATTTTCTTGTCAAAGAAAATGTCATCTTGTCTTTGTTTTGGTAAGGAAGGATGCATCCTTGTTGAAGACAGTTTTGAGTGTTGATGTTGATTGTGTGGTCGATTGATAAGTGGTCATTTTGTGGAGTATATCACAATGTTTGTTTGGTATCTGTGTGGATGAGTATGTACAATGTGTTGCCATGTTTTTGTTTTATTTTTGATGTTTTTTGATGTTTTTTTTATGTTTTTGGATTTTGTGAGACCTTTTTGAATATTTTTGGATTTTGTGAGACCTTTTTGAATGTTTTTGGTTTTTTGAAGTGTTTTGGATGTTTTTGGATTTTGTGAAATAGTTTTGAATGTTTTTGGGATTTTGTGAAACAGTTTTGAATGTTTTACCCAATGAATCACCAGTAATGTAGAGTTCACTTCCACCTACTAGATTTAAGGGCATTGCCCCCAAGTGTAGACATGACTATGACAAAGCGGGATGCAAGACGCATGAAGTAATTTCTTTGATTACAGATCAAATAACAAGCCATGGTTTAGATGGATGGATGTGTGGATGCATGAATGTGATTGCAACAAATCTGAAAGATACTGGAGCCATTGTCTTTACGAGTGGCGCCTATTTGCCAGGTTTTCACCATCGCACTTACCCAAGGTGCCACCGGGGTGGTTGTTCACCGTTTGGACGCATGATTTTTCTTTACTTTTTCGAATGTTTTTGTATTTTCTTCAGGACATTTTTTTGAATGTTTTTGGTATTTTTTGGTATGCAGGCGAGCCTATGCTCTGTACAGCTTAGGTATAAAACCGTTTTAGGTGCATGCTGTTGATTGGATCTGCAAGCGGTTCTCCTTCTGATGTAGCCAACTAATATGCCCCGAACCCGAAGATAGCAGTGACAACATATGGGCCCAGCTAGTTTGATTCAAACTTGCCTTGATGTTCTCTGTTTGGTTGATTGCGAGGATTCTCTCATAGAACAAGATCTCCTACCTCAAATGTACGAGGTCTAACTCGATGATTGTAACTTCTGCTCATGCACTGCTGATAGGCTTTGAGATGGTTGTATGCAGCTTGTCACTTCTCATCTAGTAACTCTAAGTCTTGAAGACGTGAGACTCTGTAAGCTTCGTCATCTATCAGATTATGCAAGGAAACCCGTAATGATGGTATCTCGACCTCAATAGGCAAGATAGCTTCTGCACCATAGACCAATGAATAAGGAGTTGCACCTGTAGGGGTTCGAATGCTAGTTCGATATGCCTATAGTGCTGGATTCAATTGAACATGCCAATCACAATCGACATCATTGACCATCTTCTTGAGGATTCTTAATATGTTTTTATTGGATGCTTCAGCCTGACCATTGCCTTGTGGGTAATAGGGAGTGGAAAAGCGATGTTGGATATGAAATTTCTCACAAAGTTCGCAGACATCCTGATTTTTGAAAGGAAGACCGTTATCTGTGATGATGGACATGGGTACACCATACCGGCAGATGATGTAGTTGAGGATGAATGAAGCGATCTTCTTGCCGGTGACTTGGGTAAGTGGAACAACTTCGATCCACTTTGTGAAATATTCAATGGCGGTAATAATGAATTTATGGCCATTGGATGAAGATGGATGAATCTTACCCACAAGGTCAAGACCCCATTGACAAAAAGGCCATGGTGTTGTGATTGGTTGCAGTTCCTGAGCTGGTGCATGTATCAGGTCACCATGAACTTGACATTTCTTGCATTTTCTGACAAAGTAGTAGGAATCCTTTTCCATAGATGGCCAATAATATCCAGCTCGCATGAGTTTCTTGGCTAGTGACGGACCACTTGAGTGAGTCCCGCAAATTCCTTCATGTACCTCTTCCAAAACCTTTGTGATCTCATCTTGTTCCAGACATCGAAGGAGAGTACCATCAAGACCGCATTGGTATAGGGTTTCAGCAATAATGGTATATCGAGCAGTTTGGCGAATGAAGGTTTTTCGTTGGTTATTCGATTGGTTGGGAGGAAGGGTATGATCGTGGAGATAGGTGTAGAAATAACCATACCATGGGGATTCAGAACTGACAAGGCGACATATCATCTCAGATTCAGGGATATCATAAGCGGGGATCCAAAGTTGTTCTACCAAGAACTCATAGCGTGTTGAATTTTGTGGAAGATCTAGGAGAGATGCGATGGTAGCCATAGCGTCAGCAGCTCGATTCTGATCTCTTGGTATCTGCTCAAAAGTGATAGTAGTAAATGATGTCTTTAGAGTGTCCACCATTTGTTTATATGGCATGAGTTTATCATCCTTTGTCTGATATTCATTTGTTGCTTGTCGAATGACCAGTTGTGAGTCACCATATACTTGTAGTTCTTGTAATTTCCATTGTACGGCTAGCTTGAGTCCTGAGATCAAGGCCTCATACTCTGCTATGTTGTTTGTGCATGGAAATGTGAGCCTATAAGACTTCGGGATGCTATCACCCTGAGGTGTGATAAATAGAATGCCTGCCCCCGAGCCGTGCCTAGTGTATGAAGCATCAAAATATAGTTTCCATGGTTGTGTTGTTGTGATCATGAATATCTCTTCATTTGGAAAATTGGAAATGAGAGGATGATCGCCTATGAGTGGTGCATCGGCCAACTGATCTGCAATAACTTGACCTTTGATAGCTTTACGGTCCACGTACTCAATGTCAAATTCACTTAGAATCATCACCCATTTGGCCAAGCGGCCTGTCAATGCTACTTTGTTGAGTAAATACTTGAGTGGATCAATCTTTGCAATGAGTTGTACTTTGTGTGTTAATAGATAGTGCCTTAGTTTAGTGGCTGCTAAGATTACTGCTAGGCAAGCTCACTCAATAGGTGTATAATTGAGTTCATAGCCCACCAGTGTGCGAGAGATGTAGTAAATAGCACACTCTTTTCCTTCTGCATTATGTTGTGCCAGTAGTACACCCAATGTTGTACTTGTTGCTGAGATATAGAGTAACAATGGTCTACTTGGATTTGGTGGCATCAGCAATGGTGGATTCATGAGATAGTCTTTAAGCGTCTGAAATGCTTGTTGGCATCGGGCATCCCACTGAAAGTGGATGTTCTTGTGTAGTAGGTGTGTGAAGGGGTGACACTTATCAGCCAATTGTGCAATGAATCTTCGGATGGATTGAAGTCACCCTTGTAATGTCCTTAGCTGACTGATATTCTTTGGTGGTGGCATATCCATGATTTCTTTTACCTTTGCTGGGTCGACCTCAATACCTTTGCTTGAGACAATATATCCTAGAAGTTTCCCAGAGGTTACTCCAAAGACACATTTCTTTGGGTTGAGTCGAACATGGTATTGTTCTAGTCTATCAAAGATTTTATCTAAGATGTGGAGATGCCCTTCTTTGGTGAGTGATTTTGCTAGTAAGTCATCCAGATAATCTTCCATCATGGTATGCATCATGTCATGGAAGATGGTGGTCATTGCTCTTTGATAGGTTGCTCCTACATTCTTTAGACCAAAAGGCATTACATTCCAGCAATATGTGCCCCATGGACATGTGAAGGCTGTCTTATGTTGATCTTCTGGTGCGATCTTTATCTGATTGTATCCAGAAAAGCCATCCATGAGTGAAAGAATGGCATGTCCTGCTGTCAAATCCACTATGATGTCGATATTTGGAAGGGGGAAGTCATCCTTAGGACAGACCTTATTCAGATCTCTGAAGTCAGTACAAATGCAGATGCCCCCTTTTGGCTTGCCGATAGGCACAATATTGGAGATCCATTCTGCATAATCAATTGGTCTAATGAAACCAACATCTAGGAGTTTCTTGAGTTCTTTTTTGACTAGCACTGCAATCTGGGGATGCATCTTACGAAGCTTCTGCTTGACAGGTTTGACTCCTTCTGCTACGGTGAGGTGATGCATGACTAAATCAGGATCAAGCCCAAGCATGTCTGCATATGACCATGCAAAGTTGATCTGACGCTTCTAGAAGAACTCTATAAATTTAGGTTGTTCCTCTGGAGTGAGAAGAGATGCCAGATGTATAATATGAGGATTTTCAGGAGTCCCCACATTGTATTCTTTGGTTTCCTCGATGAGAATCGTTGATCGTTCCTGTTGTGTACTATCAGGGAGAATGTCAAACCCTTCATCCTCAGGCACCTCAGAGAGGTTTTCACCGTTGGATACGCTCTTTCTTTTTACTTTTGTCGGATCAAACAGTGCCACATTGTGGTTTTCACTGGAAGATCCATGTTTTATTGTTATATTCTTGCAGCCGAAAGGTTTGGCATCCGCCCCAAAGTATGTTGCGCTATTAAGTTCAATGGCGAATCCAGCTTTGTGATCCCCGCTTGGTAGGTTATCCCTTAATTCCAAAAAGTCAATGATAGCCTCATCGTTTTGGAAGAAGTCAAGACATGGGGGATTTGGTTGGTTCCATTCGATGAGTTCAGGGTGGATAATGGGCATTACTTCATCGATTAGGTTAAGTGCATTAGATGTATCAGTGAGGGTTAAGATGTTATGGTGAAGGTCGTTGATGGTACTTTCCCTGTCAGAATCAGGTGTAAGATGAGACATAGGGTCTGTGGAAGATGTTTCTAGTTCAGGAACCCAAGTGGTCTTTATCTGTGCTTCTCCATAAATAGGGATGTCTTTGCGTGGTGGAGGTGGTGATGTGTCTTCCTCATCTGAAGTGTTAAGCTATAATGAATCAAATTCCCACTTATGTGAGTCGGTCTCTGAATCACTTTCCAACATCCGATTACTATACCATACTGGGATGTCCTTTGAGTTAAATATTGTAGGTGTGATTGGTTGATGTACCTTTGTAATGATCGGTGCTCCAAGGCGGTTGATGGGGATTAAAGGATCTGGTATAGGGAGTATCGGTAATGCTGTCTTAGTGGCTTTTGCTACAACTGTTGGTGCCATAGATGCTACTGCAGGTTCTGATACAGTTGTTGCTGCTAGTGGTGCTGCTGGTGGGTTTACGGGTTCATTAAATGGCTTTGGTGATGGTTGCGTTGGGTTTGTGAGCGTCGATGGGGCAGTTGGGATGGTGCTTGAGGCTGCTTTAATGATGAAAGGTGTCCTTTTTTGCCGTAGGCAGACAAAATGGTTTGCTGGGTTTTCCTTTGAATCTGAGTTTAGGAAAGATCTCTTTTTCAAAGCCTAGGCCTGTATTACCTTTGGGCTTTAATTCCGGCAGAAGGGGTTCATGTCGTCCTTGTTTGCAATATCCCAAAGCACTTTGACCATCATACCCCATTCTTTGCATAATGAGGAGACCTTTGCCATACTGATCCGTAGGAAGTGTAACTCGTGGTATATCAGTGGTGATGGGATCTTTATAGATCCATTCCGCTAGGTCCTCATCTTGTGTTTCTTCCTCTTGACTCTTCCCAAGAACGAAGGGCGTCAAAGCACATGCTGGTATGTTTAGTGGTTGCTGGAGTACCTGTTGTGGTTTACCATGTGTTCTAGGAGAAGTGGGCATTTGTCCCACACAAAAGAGTTGACTCAAGTTGTATTCCCCAGGACCTTCCTCTGCTATCTTCATCTTAAGCTTTTCTTGCTTGGGTATAGTGGTGTTTGAATGGGCAAGAGAGGTGGGACTTATATATGATGTGGAAGAAATGGCTTCTCTATTATTAGGAACGGTAATCTCTAGTTGATGGCTGATATTATGGCAATATGCAAAGGGATTTGCATCGCCCAGGATTGTGATCTCTACACCGTTATGTGGGAACTTGGTACATTGATGGTAGGTAGATGGAACGGCTTGCATGGCATGTATCCAAGGTCTTCCTAACAATAGATTGTATGGAAAAGGAAGGTCCAGAACCTAACAAATGATGTGCTTTACCACGGGACCCACTCGGATTGGTAGTACCACAGCTCTTTTGGATGAACGCTCTACATCGTCATAGGCTTTGATTGTGATCTTCTGACGAGGATCCACTAATTCTACTGCATATCCCAATGCTGTGACCAACTGTAGTGTACAAATATTTAGGCCTGCTCCATTATCGATCAAGAGTCACTTGATCCGATGCTGGTTAAGAAATCCTTCAATGTGGAGTGAGGTGTTATGCGGTTGTTGGAAGGAAGAGTTGTCACTTTCAGAAAAAGTGAGACAAGGTGATGACTTGAGACTTCCAACCATGGCTTGAAATTGGTCTGTATTCAGATTTGCAGGGACTGATGCCTCTTGGAGTGCTTGATCCAAGATAGTTTTATGAGAGGGTGATAGGCGCAAAAGCTCTAAAATGGATATAAGTGCAGCGGTTTTGTCTAATTGTTCCACAAGATTGTACTGCTTTGGGGTGGAGGTGGTGCCTTGTGGAGCTGCCTTTATGGTAACTTTGCCACGACGCGTAACAACATTGCAATTTGAATTGGTATTTTTGAAGGTTATGGTTGCAACTTGTTCACTGGCATTATACAGATGATTTACAGTGTAATTATACGCAGCCTGTGTATAATCAGTGGTATCAGTGCCTCGCCTAGAAGTGGAAGGACCCCTTTGATCTTGTGATGGAAGTGGATTTTTGAACATCAGATGATCATTATTTGTTGTTTTTGGGTCATGTCCTTCAATTTCAATTTCTCCTCGATCAATAAGATCCTAAATGAGATCTTTCAATCGGTGACAATTACTTGTCTTGTGTCCTCTTCCTTGATGGAATTCACAGTGTTCAGTATCTCTCCACCATGCTGGTTTGACCTGAGGCTCATAGTTTGATAGTTTAGGTAGAGTGACCAAATTTTGAGAAATGAGTTGTCGCAATACTGTTTCAATGGGTTCCCCTAAGGGAGTGTAGGTGCGTTTTTGTTTTTGCTGACGAGGTCTAGGTTCATCATGAGATGTGATGCGACCTTGATTAGAAGGAACATTTGTGTTGTTTTGAGGTGGAGGATTTTGTCCTGCAAACCAAACCACAGGTTGTGCGTTTTGGATAGTCCGGGCATCAACAACCCCATCATTGACGATATTCTTGTTTTTATTCCAGAAGTTTGGTTTATCGCTATTGAAGCGTGGGCGAGGACCATCTTTTGGTTCATTAAAGATTTTGATGAGTCCTTTCTTGATGAGTGCCCGTTCACATTTTAAACCCTTAGTGATCATATCATTAAAAGAGTCTGTGTCTTTGACATCCAGGTGAAATTCCATTTCTTCGTTTAAGTTAGAAATGAATATTTCCACTAGTTCTTGTTCAGGTAACTAAAGAGAACGTCTGCTAGACATTTGACGCCATCGTTGCAGGAATACTAAGAATTGTTCACCTAGTTTTTGTTTGGTGTTGCACAGATCAGCCATGGTGATGTCGTGTTCAATGTTATGAGAGTAATGAGCTAGGAACTTCTAGATGAGTTCCTCAAATGTTCTAATGCCTCCTGGTAGTCGGGAAAACCATGATGTGGTTGTTCCTCCCAAGCTTTGGGGAAAAAGGCGCATTAGGTATGTGTCTTCATATGCTACTTCGAGACAAGTAGAATGAAATTCTCGGACATGATCGCGGGGATCCCCCTTTCCTCTATATTTTTCAAATTTGGGTGTTTCGAATCCTCGTGGAAATGGTGGCATGTAAAGATTCCTATCAAAAGGATAGGGACAGATGTCATTGAGTGAGAATTGGTTAGTCTTGACACCACTATGAAATTGTTGGGCAAGATTCTCGACTTGTTGCCGCAACATCTCAATTTCATTTGGAGGAGGAGGTGGTGGGTTACCTCGGGGAATATTATATCTGATGGCATCTCTACCTCTTTCCTCTTCATGACGACTTTGTCTTTCTGATGCTTGTCTTAATTGGGCAAGATCAAAGTCAGAGGGGATTTTTGCTCCTTCTTGAGCGAGTCTTAAGAAGTGAGCATCCGCATTGCTCCTGAGTATTTCATCAAAAAGTCTATTAAAGAGAGGGTTATGCTGAGCCCTTTCTATTGTTGCAGGAGTGGGAGTACTTGGGTTTTCGTCATCTGCATTTCCTCCAAGTGCTTCTTGAAATTCATTGAGATTTTCCTCTTCTTCTTCTTCCCTTTCTATTTCTCGTTGCCTGGACTGTCATCGGGTTTGGGCCATTTTGTTTATAAGCTTTTTGTTGAAGTTGTGTGAAAATGATGATGAGTTTTTGTTGAAATGAGAGGTTGATGGTTGGTGAATTGTGTTGCACGTGGATCTCTAGCACCTTTAAGGTGGATGTAACCGAAATTCCTTCTTTGAATTGCTTGTTTGTTTGATAAGTTTTGATGTGATAAGGTGTAGAGAAATCTGAGATGTGTTACAGATTTAACTACCTAGTAATGAGAGGATTCACTCATGAACTAGTTTTAACCTTCATAGATGTGTCTCTTAGGATGAGCTTATCCTAGATGTAGAAACAATCTAAAAAGTGATGTGATGTGTTTGATTTCAAGCAATATCTAAAAGAGAACTTGGGACAAGAACCTCTTAATGTTTTGAGAGTTGGAACGGATTGATGATGAAGTGATGATGTATGAATAAGATGATGGATGAAATGTTTTCAACTTCAATAAAAACTTTGTGTTACAAATGGGACAAACTCTACCTCTTCCCTTTCGGGTGTTGGTGGTATTTCTTGAGCTACGTTGTATGTGAGACAGACGTTTGGGAAGAAGTTTGGATTAATCTTTCCTCCTTGATTTTTGTGATAACTCAGAGCTCTGTATTGCATAAAAGATCTGCGGTTCAATGACTCTGAATCAAATTCGTTTGTTTTGCCTTGAATGTATAGACGCATGCGATGTAGAAAGACTCTATGGGAGACAAAGATTTGTCGATTGATATAGAAGAATTTCCTCCTTTTGATCAAAGCCTTTGAGCTTAATGGTCTTCTTTTCAAGTTGATATTATGATGACACTTCTTCTTTCGCAAGATGTGAAGAATGGTCATAAAATTTGACTCTTTGTTGTTTGTACCTTGTTTTTGATGTGTTTGTTTGTTTTGAGAAATGTTTGGTTGGATGAATACTTTGTTTTGAAAGTGATTTTTGATTTTTCTTTGACAAGAAAACAAAGCAAACACACAAACACAAGATTGTAGCCTCAAAGGCACAAATGAGTATGGGTCTAGATCAACCCAATCCTTGGACTTGTATATGACCCTTCCTTTAGATGTATTTTAAGGTGTATTTCCAAAGCCTGAAGTCAGCTCAATTTGTACTTGGTCTTTAAAATGAACACACTTCAAACACTTTTTATCCCTAAGGTCAAATGGCCAGTTGTGATAAATTTAGCCCACATCTTGATATTTCTTCGACTTTGGTACTACATACCTTATGAATCCCGCCTTGGCAGGTAAGGATGTGATATACTAAGTCTTGCACGAGCATAACAAATAGATGATCCCTATGATGGGGGAGTCACCACTTTTATCAAGCCACAAGTGACTTTTCAAAAAGCTATGTTTCTACTCAAGGAAATAAGTATGGTGAGTATCTTGGGAGTAAAACCATCTACGCTCTTGCACTAAATTATATCACAAATATCCTCAATCAATAGAACGGGTGGGCTACTATTTAAAGGTGTTTAGTCATGTTCGATGTTTTTGGACTTAAGTTCATTCTGCAGTGACTCACTTAAGAGCCTTGTAACTGGTGGTGGGGCCCATTTGTCCTTTCGGCCAGTTACACTATAGGAACAGCTATACCCAAGGCTACAGCTTTCGCTCACTCCTGATTTCTATAGCGGCTCGAAGGATTTACCACTCAAGGTCGTTCCCAAGAGTATCGATCCCTTGGCAGGCCTCTCTTAAAAAGATAAAATTTTGAGTGTTACTAACACTTTTCTCTTGCACCTAGGACCACGAAAGCCAAGGGAGAGGATAGTGTGTATTAGAGGTAGGACCACTCGACTGACTTTTTGCACAAGTGTGCCAAGCACGAAAAACACTTGTTCTTTTTAACCCATCATCGCAATGTGATCTAACTATTTGGAGATGTTGCTCCAATAGCCATGGTGTTCTTTTTAGCCAAGATAGAAAAATAAAGTGTTTGTTTTTATCCAAGATTGCAAAATGATTGTTCTTTTTAAACTTTGAAAAATAGCAAGTGGATTGTTCTTTTTAGCCCATATTGCAAGATGTGAATGTTCGTTTTAGCCAAGATTGCAAGAATGATAGTTTGTTTTAATCCAAGATAGCAATGTGCAATTGTTCGTTTTAGTCCATATGGTAAGATGTGTTTGTTCTTTTTACCCAAGATTGTAGCAAAATGACAATGTGATTGTTTCTTTTAACCGATTTTGCAAGATGTGAATGTTCTTTTTAACCAAGATTGCACAATGTGATTGTTCATTTTAAACCATTTGTTGAAAAAAATGAAATTGCCTACCCAAGGATTGATCAATTTTGCCTCATTAAATGATTTAAAGAAAATATTGCAATTTGAACATCTTCAAACCTAGCAAGACAATTTGTTAAAAATACACTCCGTGATGTCCTGCACAAGATGTAAACCCAAAATTAGTCTATAAAGTCAAAAATAGATTGATACTATCGAACAAATTAACATGTTGCGAAATATTAATCTAAAAATTAATCTAATCACACTTACCAAATTTAGACTTAAAAAATAAAAAAAATCTAAATAAGAACAAAACTTAACTACCAAACTAAAATTTAAAAATTAATTAACAAACTTAAGTTTAAAAACTAATTTAAAAAAAAAAAAAAAATTAAAACTAACTAAATAAAAGAAACTAATTAAAAACTAACTAATTAAAAGAAACTAATTAAAAACTATCTTTACATACAATTATAAAAGCTATTCTAAATCAGAGAAAGAAAGTAAAAGTAATACTCCTTTAGCTTCCAAGATGTTTCCATTTTTTTTTTTAATTGTTTTTTTTTTTAAGAACCTTTTTGGTAGGATATGCCTAATAAGAATGTTTTAAAAAGTATTTTGAAACTTTTAAAACAGAAGCAATTGGCAGGTATAGAGCCATATTCTATAGTCTAACAAAACTGCCTCACAGAGATGTCAACTCGGAAAAGTAATGACTAGAGGATATTACCAAAAATGAATTTGTTGTAGAAGGCTTTAGAAACTTTCAAGTAAGATGTAAATGACAGGAGCAAAGCCAAATTCGATAGCCTTTGGACAAATATGAATGCAAAACATGGAAGCATAGATTAAGGCATGGTTTTGACAGAATGCCAATAAAGAGATGTCATTTCATAGATTGGATATGCATAAAATGGATTTTTTTGGAAAAAAAAGCGTTTGGGAATTTGCTCAAGCAAATCCAATTGGCAGGCTGCGAACCAAAGTCCACATGCTTCACCAATGTCCTCACCACCTGCGCTGGAAGGGATATTGTGTTCTTTAGACAAAATGCCTCAAAGAGATGTCAATATCATGGAAAGCATTTTGAAGTGACAATGTTAAAGTTCCCTGCCAAAAGAAAATACACCAGAGCCATACATGAAAATCAAAAGAAATAAGGTATGATCAAACATATACGCACTATTGAAATCTCTTCTAAAGCACTCAAAAATAAAGAAGATTGTGATACAAAGACAGAACAAGAGATTGAGTTATCTAAGCAAATATAACAAAGTAAAGATGGATTTTACAACTCGAAACGTATCTGAAAAACAGACTGTATGGAAAGAGCAACTTAAAAATTTATGCCATCAGTGTGTATATGTTCTAAAATAATGCATAAATCTTTCAAAGAGTTGCGATCTTGAGGAATGCAATGAATTAGCAACGATATGGAAATGAATCTGCATACACATGCGTTAATAGATTTCAAGAAAATGCACTTTAGAATTGTAAAAAAAACTCATTTTTACAACAAAGAGATATTAGCTCACGAAATGCCATAAGTGCAGGGTCCGATTCACGTCGGGTTCACCAAATGTAACGCCATAAAACAGTTAGTCCAAGGGTTAGTCAAATCAACATAAAACTAAACCATTAAAAAGCATTATCAAGAAAGATTAAGCATAGAAGCATATTAGAGATAAAAAAGAATAAATATTAAGACTTCACTCATGATGCTCCCTACGCCATTAGCTTTCTCTTGTTCCTCTCCTCTCCAAGTTCCCAAATGAGTGTAGCTCTCAGTAGCTTTTTGCACTATTTTTGGATGTCTTATGGAGATTCAAGAGTATGAAGTAAATGCTCATGAAAATGCAAACATGAACAAGCTAAGAAATGAGATATTATGTAACTAACTAAGATTAATTCTAGACCAAAGTGAATTATGCTAAATACTCTCTAGATTTTACTATAAGCTAGATGCATGCAAGTTTTCAGGATCTAGATTATGAAGAAATGGGCTCTATTTATAGGAAAAATGGAGCAATGGATGGTTGAGATTGAGCAATCTCAACAAGAGTCAAGATTGAATGATTTGAGATCCATGTTTGCAATTTGCACCAATGAAATGGTGACAAGTGTCAACATAAGACTGGTTGAGAAAAGGGGTTGGAGACATTAAATGCCTGAGAAGACCTCATGGTTATTTAGAGGGTAAGAGTCAAGCCTAAGTTAGGATTACCCATTTGATTAAGAGTTAATCCAAGGATAAACCTTTGTGCAAATGATTAAGAGATAATCATGGTCAAAGCATTAAAGGCCTGATGAGACCTTTGGGTTGGGTAAAGGTTGAGTCAAAACAAATGTTTTAACCATGTAGGAGGGTTTGAGTTAACTATTAATGGTTTTTGGAGACTTTGGGAGGTTAAGTGGTTGAAGGTTGGAAGCCTTCAATGGTTATCAAAGACTTTGAGGAATTAAGTGGTTGAAGGTTGAAAGCCTTTAATGGTTATCAAAGATTTTGAGGTTTTGAGAAGTGACTTCCCTTTGCTTAGGGATGTGAAAAAGTTTAGAAGATGGGTTAGGCTAATTAGAAGCGATTAGAAGAGTCTAGAAGAGATTAGAAATAGGTTTTAGAATGCAAGTGGGAGATGTAGGAAAACGCAAGTTGGGGGGGGATTTATGATTTAAATAAATGTTTTATTTAATTTATTTAAAAGAGGAAAGAGGATTAAATTGAATAAATAAGATTTATTCATTTAATTGGGTGTAAATTTGGTTGAATGAATTAATTAAAATAAATTGAATAATTTATTTAATTAATAGGAGAATGTTTGAAGATGAATTAATTAAATATTAATTTAATTAACTGATGGTTTAATGGATTTTTAATCAAATAAATAGCAAATATTCATTTAATTAAAATGAACATTTTTATGTGACTACAACATATATCATTTTTCACTAGCTCACATCTTTTCAAATTTTTCCATCTTTAACTCCATATGTGACTGTCTTGTATTTTCCGAAAGAAACTAGTTTCGTACGAATTTTATGTGTGCTCTCCAAATGTACGCATCTTGGTAAACGTTGCAAACCACCACATATAGCACAAGAACCTTCCAAACAAGGCATCTTATAATAAATGCAACCATCATGTCTATTACATAACACACTTGAAATAAATTCTCTTGCCGGCTTAGGAGGTGTTTGTATATTACATTCCTACAAAACATCATTAGTGTGCAAAGTAGAACAAATATGATGAAAAATATCATAATGCATGGAAAATTCAATATGCATCCTACAACAACATGTGGTGTGTACATGATTAATCTTAATATAAAAAGGTTTTACCATTTCAAAAAATCTTTGAGAAATTCTTATTTGAGGAAACTTTTGAAGGAATCTTTCATAAATTTTAGTTTGAGTCATATCCAAATAGTGTTTGGCATGTGGCTCATGATTTGTAGACCCAATACATCTTCTAACAACATCTTTTTGGTTGGGTGAAACTCTTGTGTTGTCTTGCCAAAAAATTTCAATTAATGTTTTTAATGCATCAACAACAACCTTGTCTTTGCGTGGTCATCTACCCAAGAATGCCCAAAGAGAATTATTGTTAGGTTCCTCTTTTTTTTCCCACCTCTTTAATGCTTTACTTAATGTTGTTCTACTAATGTTTAATGACTTACTTGTTTTGCTTATCAAATGATCTTTTTTTTATTTTCTTGCTCATTATGGTTGATGTAATGACACATCGAGTAGCATTAGAATATTTAGTACGTGATTTTCAACCAATAGCTTGATATGCATCAAATAGATTTCTCACAATAGTTCTTTCACTGTTACTTTTAGATGATCTTAGGCCTAGAATTTTCATTCTCTCTAAAATTCAAATTTTTAATCATTTGAACAATTAATTGACATCTTGCGGTTTGATTTAAGTTATTATAATAAATATTTCATAGTCTTTTAACCATTCTCCTACAGTTCGTTCATTCATTTTATTGGGCATTGACTTCAATATATTCTCATCAATGTCAATTAGATACTTTGGTTTCCTATGAATGATTCTAGGAGGTGTTAACATCAGTGCATTATGTACATTCAATTCATCAAGTAGAGAAGGTGTAATATGTCCATCATTTAATTGATTATTCAATGCGCTATCTTCTTCAATTGCATTAGGTTCAAACGGTAAATCAAATGTCTCTTCTTCAATTGCATCAGGTGCATTATATTCGTTTGGTAAATCGAATTGAGATGTTGAGGATGACATACCTTTTTCTCCCATTGTTCTTATGTCACACAATTTTTTCATACGTTGTCTTTGTCTTTCCTTTTGAGCCTCTCGTTGTTCCATCGTTCTTCGCTTGTTATTTCTCATGGTTGATATCAATTGTCCTAAATAGAATCATATTACATACATATGTAAACAAAAGTTCACAAACAAACAAATAACCATAAATATGCATCTTATCACTATTTTTTGGAATCAAACTATTAAACAATCACAATACTGTTGACAAAAACTAATAAGAACAACAATTCAATCATTTGAAATCATGCAAAAACAAAAAATTCACTTACTTCTATGTATAAAACAGTGATAGAAGTGCAGACACAGTTCTAATGGGGCCTTCAACGACCTCAAAAACTTCTTTTGAGGTCATTGAGGCTCTTGGGCAACTAAAACTATGTCTATAAACCGTGTACGTGCTACATTAATAACCGCATACGCGTTGTTAGTCCATAAAATGTTGACAAGCCCAACGATATTCTTTTTTCCCATTCTGGGCTAATAAGTAGCGGGGTGAACTCACAATACTGGTTCCCACTTTTTGACCAACTTTGACACTTAGATGAACATTTTGCAAAAAACCTTCACTTTCCGACACCTATAACTTTTAAATCATTAAGAATTTGAAGATGATGTAAACTAGTGATTTGTAACATCCTTTTTGTAGATTCTAAATATATTTTTTTCAAATTTTTTTGAATAAAATTTTATTGATTTTTCCATCTCCCTCAAAAGTAGTTTTTTTATAGAAAACAACATTTTTTAAGAGTGATGTGCATCCTGAAACATATAAATTTTTTTTTATAAATGATAAAAACTTATCTCTTTTAAATTTTGGTTTGTAACATCAATACCCAGGGCATGCAGTTGGTTTGATAGTGATATGTTGAATATTTTTTATTTTATTAAGTTTTGAAGTCCGATTAATTATAATTTAGATATAGGTGTACGTTTGAACACATAACTTGCTCTATATATATCAAAATTAAGTTTTATTTTTTTTGTTAGAAAGAAGACATCAATACCTAGGGCATAGATATTTTTCAGAATTTTTTTGAATTAGTTTGTTATTTTTCCCAATGCATTGAACAAAGAAGTTCATTTTCGGTGAAAAACCTACATTCATGAAAAATAAAATAAAAATATATTAATAAACTTAAATATATTAAAAATTATACTATTTGGAAAGCTTATAATAAGGACTAAATCCTCATGAAAACAAAAGTTCTAAATGAATTCGTTTGACCCCTCAAAAGCTAATGTAAAATTGGTTTTTTATCAGCATTTGATAGATGCAAAGGAGACTCCATTGCAAGTATGATTTAGAAGTAGAGAGGTTCTATCCAAGAAATTTTGATCTAAGAGCCTTTGATCTAACTCTCTTCAATTAATTACTTCAAATGGGACCTCTTAAAGCTTAAATAATTATATTTTCCAAAAAATGTATGATTTCAACAAAAATCAGGATGTACCAAAATGTGGGAACCAGCTTTGTGAGTTCACCTAGCGCGTACACGCTCCTAAGCCTAAAAAATGTTATCGTATGGTAACGAATAATGGGCTCAGTAAAAGTAATAAGTACCGCGTACGTGCTCTTTTGCCTTAAAAAAGTTATGGCAAGGCAATGAACTAATAGTTACAGTACCCCGTACGCGCTATTGGTAGTAGAAAAGATGTGAATGAAAAGGGAGAGAGAGAGAGAGAGGGGTGGAGGGAGAGAGGAGGGGGGGCGGAAGGGAAGGAGAGGTAGAGGGAGGGAGAGAAGAGGGAGAGAGGTAGAGGGATTGAGAGAGAGAGAGAGAGGAGGGGGAAAGGTGGGAGAGAAGAAGGGGTATGGAGGAAGAGAGGGAGAGATAGAGAGAGAGGGAGAGGGGGAAGAGGTAGAGGGAGGGAGAGAGGGAGAGAAGAGGTGGAGGGAAAGAGGGAGAGGGAGAGAGAGGGAGAGGGAGAGAGAGAGGGAAGGAGAGAGAGGGAAGGAGAGAGAGAGAGAGAGAGAGAGAGAGAGAGAGAGGGGGGGGAGGTAGAGAGAGGGAGAGAGGTAGAGGGAGGGAGAGATGGAGAGAAAAGGGGAGAGGGGGGGAGAGGTAGAGGGAGGGAGAGAGGGAGAGAAGAGTGGGGAGGGAAGGAGGGAGGAGGAGAGGGAGGGGGAGAGAGAGAGAGAGAGAGAGAGAGAGAGGGGTAGAGGGAGGGAGAGAGGGAGAGAAGAGGGGGGAGGGTGGGAGAGAGAGAGGTAGAGGGAGGGAGAGAGGGAGAGAAGAGGGGAGAGAGAGAGGGAAGGAGGGAGAGAGAGAGAGAGAGAGAGAGAGAGAGAGGGAAGGAGGGAAGGTAGATAGAGGGAAAGAGGTAGAGGGAGGGAGAGTGGGAGAGAAGAGGGTGGAAGAGAAGAAGGGGTATGGAGGAAGAGAGGGAGAGAGAGAGAGGGGGGGGGAGAGGTAGAGGGAGGGAGAGAGGGAGAGAAGAGGGTGGGAGATAAGAAGGGGTATGGAGGAAGAGAGGGAGAGGGGGGGAGACAGAGACAAAGACAGAGAGAGAGAGAGGGAGGGGGGGGAGAGGTAGAGGGAGGGAGAGAGGGAGAGAAGAGGGGGGAGGGAAGGACGGAAAGGGAGAGAGAGAGAGGGGGGGAGGGAAGGTAGAGGGAGGGAGAGAGGGAGAGAAGAGGGGGGAGGCTGGGAGAGAGGGAGAGAGAGAGAGAGAGAGAGAGAGGGTGGGAGAGAAGGTGTATGGAGGAAGGGAGGAAGAGAGAGAGAGAGAGAGAGAGAGAGAGAGAGAGAGAGAGAGAGAGAGAGAGAAGAGGGGGGAGGGTGGTAGAGAAGAGGGGGGAGGGTGGGAGAGAAGAAGGGGTATGGAGGAAGAGAGGGAGAGAGAGAGGGAGAGGGAGAGGGAGAGGGGGGATAGGTAGAGGGAGGGAGAGAGGGAGAGAAGAGGGGGGAGGGAAGGAGGGAGAGGGAGAGAGAAAGGACACAGGACACCATATGACTGATCTCGATTGTGACTATAAGAATTACAAAAGAAGATAAAGAGGGAGGGAGAGAAGAGAAAGAGGGATGGGGTATGGATGAAGGGAGAAGGGGAGAGAGCGAGAGAGAGAGAGGGACAGGGTATGGAGGAAGGAAGAAGGGGAGAGAGAGAGGGAGAGGGAGAGGGAGATAGGGAGAGAAGGAGGGGGGACAGAGGGAGAGGAAGAGATATTGAATCCGAGACACAATATGACACTATATTATCCCTATAGCACACCATAGGACCTATAACGACACCAAATGGTGTCCTAAGGGTCATAGAACACCATAGGACCCTTTAGAACACCATATGGTGTTGTTATGGGTCATTGGTGTCTCGAGGGGTCTTAAGGGGTCACAGGACACCATATGACCTCTTAGGAAACAATACGACCTCTAATGACACCTAAAGCATCATATGGTGGGCTAATAAAATGATATATTAAATTTAAAGTTATAAATAGAACATCATACAATGAGACTCCAAGCGAACAAACAACGAGGTTTCGCTAAAAAGCAAGTGTAAGAGCTTGACCTAACCCTAAGACTACTTCCTAAGTTCTAAAACATATGATGCTATTAAATTTGCAAGGTTATAAGACTGATCTCGATTGTAACTATAGGAATTACACACTTGATTTCTTTCATGGGTATGTACCATTCCAAGATGTTTGACAAGTGATGATCATCATATACTACCACTGCCATGCATACAACAAAGTTTAATTTCTTTATGTGACAGACGTTGTGTAACAACATGGGAACTCTTGCATACCCACCACTATCATTCTACAAGACATCATCTATGTTACTCTCCCTCTTTCTCTTCCTACCCGTTGTTTCCTTTTGAAAAACATATTGCAGGTACTCTGACTCATCATGTTGCTTTGTTGACACTATTTTCCACATCTGCTCTGCTCATTAAAAACACATTCAAGAAGAATATTGTTGCAGGTTTCCTTATTTGTCATGGTAATACACTCGTGGTTCAATTTCAAACCCTATTCCTCCTATTCAATATACACACACAAATCCATCAGTCAATTTTCTTAGGAGCGCATACATGATAAAAATCAAAGAGGAAGTTGCAAACAAGAAATAAATTCACTTACTTCTATAGAAGTGAAGACATAGTTGCAGTGGGGTATGGAGGGAGGGAGGGAGATAAGAAGAGAAAGAGGGATGGGGTATGGAGGAAGGGAGAAGGGGGAGAGAGAGAGAGAGAGAGAGAGAGAGATGGGGTATGGAGGAAGGGATAAGGGGAGAGAGGGAGGGATGGGGTATGGAGGAAGGGAGAAGGAGAGAGAGCGAGGGAGAGAGAGAGGGATGGGGTATGGAGGAAAGGAGAAGGGGGGAGAGAGAGAGAGACAGAAAGGCACCTTGTATGCGTTTGAGAGGGGGAGACAATACACTTACATGTGTATATATATGTTTAATATATTATATATATATATATACATATATTATATATTATATGTATATACACATATTATATATACAATATCATATTATACACATATTACATATATTATATGTATATACACATTATATATAGAATATCATATTATAGAATAGCGCATATGCGTTGTTTATAGTAAAAAGAGCGCGTACGGGTTGCTTACACCATAAGTACCCCGTATGCGTTTTTGACTGTTTAGGCTTGGAAATAGGCCTAGATGACAAAGTTATGGTTTGGAAGTTTGATTTCCCTCCATTTCTCTCATTTTTGATGTGTTCTATTTTATCAACTTGGTTTATCGACTTTGTCATCATCAGGTTTACACTTCATCAAGTGGATATTTCTAAAATTTCCACCATATTTTCACCCATCTTCTGAGCTTTCTAACCATATAATTTTTTTCCAATTTCAACAACAATAACATATTATTATTGAATTTCTTTTACCAATGTCTCCATAATTTTCATAGACATAGGTGCACCATTTTTTGAATAACTTTTGATATACTTATCCAAATTTAAAAACCTTTATATATTATTGTAGTGCACCTGATTCATTACAATTTAAAGAAAAAAAATGTATTTTTGATTTGTTTAGTGCAACTTATGCTTCACGCACGAACAAGTACCTAATTTTTAGGATGTTCTCGATTGGAAAAATCATTAAAAAAAAATACTCAACAAAAAATTACAAAAAAATACACATCTTCTAGTGTTCACTCTTAACCATCTTTGTGTCAAAGGATTTGTCAAAATACTAAATCTAACTATGACTTTTTTGATGCACACGTCAGACACTATGTTATGTTTTTCAGAAAAAATCAAGGTCAGTTTTTCGTGTGCGAAGGATTTGACCCCTTAATCTTATCCAATTTTTAAAAAGTTTAGTAGTTTGGAAACTAGATTTCGAGTACTACAATATTTGTTCTTTGATTATCTTCATATCTTAAGTGGATGACTTTCAAATTTTGTCTCCAAGTTCAGGTTCACCAAATTTTTTAAAAAAAGTGTCCACTTGTACCCCCCTTTTTTACCACCATCTTTGTGCACTTACCTTGAATTTTGAATTGAATGCCCTGAATGTCATATCAATAGATATCGAACAGATCAAATAACAAAAAGGGTTCCTCGCAAGGTTCTTCGCTATATTCTCATTATTCCACGTATGCAACGATTATTCGAGTGCACTAACTTGGCACAATTTATGGATTACCATGCACGCAATAGAAGTCGAGATGACATTATTCGAATGCCTGTGGATGGTTTAGGATTTATGAACATAGAGGAAAAGTGGCGACACTTTAAAGAAGAACCTCGTAATTTCAGGCTTTCATTGGCAGCGGACGGTGTCAATCCATTTGGAGAGATGAGATCTGTTTACTCAGTGTAGCCTGTTTTTGTTATCAACAATAGCATTCCTCCATGGATGTCAATAAAGAGGGAGCACATAATGTTGGCAATGATTGTTCTAGGTATTTTATCATTTAAAATATAGCCGTCTTTTGTTCATTCGATTAGGTAAGTACCAAGTTAAAGATACTAATGTATATATCGAGTCTCTTATCGACGAGTTGATGGAGTTATGGAATGGTGTCACTATGTATGACATCTCTAGACCAATAGGACAAAGAAAATTTCAATTCCATGTGATGGTTCTATGGACAATACACGATGCCCCAGGGCTAACACATTTTTGTGGTATGTTATAGTATTTAAGTTGTGCATGAACATTATAATTCAAAAAATTATCATATTTAATCCAATTATACATTATCTTGTAGGTCTTCAAACAAAGGGAAAATTTGCATGTCATGTTTGTGGTCCAAAGATAAAATCTCGTCATTCAAAATGTTTAGGAAAGCAAGTGTTTGATGAGTATAGGCACTTTCTCCACAAAAACCATAAGTATCAAAATATTGAAAAACATATTTTCAATGGGAAAGAAGAGAATACATCAAAGCCACGAAGAATGACACCTCACTTGTGGAAGTTGGAATATAATAGAATTAATCATCAAGGTAACGCCATTCCATCTAATGGTTTATGTCATAAAACGGCCTTTTTATTGTGTTTTGCTTACTGATGATGTGATTGATGATCGTGAAGGTCGTCAAGTCATTAATGATCACCTTCCTAAGGGACTAAAAAATTATCCCCGAAAATTTAGTAGATTGGCCTACTACGAGTAGTTACAAATTGTACATTTGTTTGATACTATGCATATTGGAAAGAATATAACAGAGACATTATGGAAAATATTGGATGGAAGGTGTGACAAAAAAAATAAAATTGTCAAAATGTGTAGTGACATTCAGGATTCTAATCATGCAATGATAAATGTCATTCAATCAAATAGCCATGGAGACTAGATTAACATAAATGAGCTTCCTTGGTTATTAACGGACCAACAAAGCAATGCTATAAAAGAAGTCATACGAAAAATTCGATTTCCCACAGTATTTGCTACGAACATAAACAATCTCATATCAAAGAAAAGTGAATTTGGGCCAGGGATGAAAACGCATGATTGGCATACCTTCATTAAGGTAATTCATGTTCTTGTGTTTTTACTATGTATTTAAGTACTGCACGTACATGTGTTTTTCATTGTATTATGTTAGAAAAAAATGAAAAGATAATTTTATAATTGTTGCAGTACATTCTACCTCTCTCTCTCCTAAACGACTTCGACAATAATGTCAAGCAAGTCATATATGATCTTAGAAAATACATGAGGTAAGTAGTGATATTTGTTCAATTCTTTGTATAAATATTATATTTGCGATTTGTTTTAATTGTTATGTAATATATTTTTTTGCGTCTTGAATATCTTGTAGATGGTTGTCATGTAAAGAAATCCATAAAGAAGATATAAAATATTGGAAGAGAAAAATTTATCATTTAATGTATAAAATGTAAAAGTGTCTACCTCCAGCTTTTTTCAATGCACAAGAACACTACTTCATACACCAAATTGAGGAGATTGAATTGTGTGGACCTGTACACACTAGGTCAATGTGGATGGTTGAGAGGCACTTGAAATTTTTGAAGGCTTTAGTTCGACAAAGAGCACATCCTGAGGGTTCTATGATGGAGGGATATATGGTATACCAGACTATGGTGTACATTTATGAATATCTTCCTAAGTTTGGAGCAAAGATCCACGTGGATCACATTTGCGATCCCAACCCTATTAACAAATTCGAAGGGGAGTACTCGACGAGGAAAGGTAGATTGAAGAAAGTGAGAGGTAATTATAAGATGTTATTGTAGTTAATCAATTCTTAATCTTCAAAATAAATCGGTTGTAAGACGTCTATTTATTTTTTGTACAGTTGGTCGAGAGTGGGATGCGCTACATTTGTATATTGCAAACAATCTTGACTAGATGACAGTATGGATTGAACGTTGTCAACATTTTGGATGCACGTTAACATGGGAAGGTGTGGCTTCATTGGTTAAAGAAGCTTATCGTAATGGATATTCCAATGTTACGCAAAGGGAAATTGATTTAGCATATGGTTTAAGAGATAAACAGGTACGTATAAATTTATTAATCACCCATATGTTTATCAACTCACAATGCAATAAATTTTACATGTTTGACATATCGCAGGTCAAACACCACAGTGCTATGTGCTGCAATGGTCATAAATTTCACATAAAAAGTTGGATGACATGAAGAAAACTTGTGATTTTGGCATCATTGCAGTCTTTGAGGTGAGAAATATTTCATCGAGAAATCGCATACATCCTCAACAGTCTCAAAATTTATACTATGGCATTTTGGATGATATACTTGAGTGACTTTAATTCCTTCAAATTAGTTTGTTCGTCGTCAAATGGTACAGGCTACGATTGAATAAAAATGATCCTGATAGAACTGTTATTGAGCACGATAATTGTTTTACAATGGTTAATACAAGGTCATTTGAACCAGTTGGGGATGAGCCCTATGTTCTTCCAATCCAATGTGAGCAAGTATTTTACTCAACGATTTCACATAAACCGGGTTGGTCATTTGTAGATGATGATGGTGATGGTGATGGTGATGGTGATGGTGATGATGATGAGGTATGTGATTAGTATATTATCTATTTAATATTGATTTCTTGATAGAATTTTTTTTACATAATTAATTCATTATGTTTTGAATTCTAATGCGATTACATAATTAATTCATGATGCACCTTTTAATATGGAGATGGAGATAAGGAGAGTGACTATTTATGTGACATGTTTTAAACTTTGTGTTTATTTATGGAATTTGGATTGTTTATTAGCTATGTGATGGATGTTGATTTAAAATACATATGTGATGGATTACATGTTTATGATAATGCATGTGACATTTTTTGAACTTTGTGTTTATTTATAGAATGTGGATTGTTTATTACCTATGTGATGGATGGTGATTTATGATACATATGTGATGGATTACATGTTTATGATGACACATATGTGATGCTAATTGTGATGCTCAATTACATATATGATGATACTGTATATGGTGAAAATGGATAACAATAATAACAAAATTGAAAGGCTCAATGAATTCAACCACCAAACCCTAGCCTAACAACAACAAAGATCCACCATAACATATGAAGATTACCTAAGACAATGCAAATCAAATGAAATCACAAAGATTATACCATCACATGTCCAATAGGGTTTTGATCTCCCTTCTTTCTATCTCCATTGATCTGGCTTGATATATTTGCTCTCAGATTTTATGTGCACAAGAGCTCAACAAAGAACGGAATGTGGTTGCAAGTAGGATCGTAGTGTAGTCAAATGATCAAAAATAGTTCATTAGGTCATTAGAGTTTGATAATGAAGAAGACATCTCCTTAAATAGAAGACACAATATGAAATGGAGGGATAAGATTGAGAGGTGTAAAAAAGGAGGTCGGCTAGGATTAGAGGGTAGGTAAAGGAAATAATAAAATAATGAAAGGGGTAGGTAGTGTATGAATTAAGAGATGAATGACATGTGTCATGTGTAGAAAAAGGCTAATGAATTAATTAAATAAATAAAGATTTATTTAATTAGTAGAAGAAGTGGGATAATTAAATAAATAAAATATTTATTTAATTTAGGAAAAGGATAATTTAAATAAATAAATGTATTTATATAAATGAGAAATAAGGCTAGAAGAGGATAAATGAATTAATTGAATAAATAAAGATTTATTTAATTAATATAAGAATTAGACTAAGATAATTAAATAAATAAAATATTTATTTAATTAGACTGGACAATTTTGAGTGTCTACATTTTGCCCCTCTTTGAGACAATGCAGCTTGTCGCGTTGTTTCAAAGAAGATAAGATGAACTGATACAGAGTTGCCCCAAGATGGGAATGATACGCCCCCTCGAGAGATTGGATGAATATGTCTGGAAAGATCACAGACAATCTCTCGATAAGAAAGACGGGATAGAATGGACTGATCGGATAAAGTGACAAAGTCACGAGATAAAGAAGACTGACTCGGTAAATGAGGGCGAGGGCTAGGGGAGGCTATAAGATAGACCACAGGCAAAAGACATCCTCATTGTCATCCTCACATCCACGAGAGTAGAGTGCAGAGAGAGAAAAGAGCAGTAGTAGTCAGCAGTGATGGCTTTCGTTCACAGATTCGACCACGTTCGTCGATTCCAGAGGCCAGCAGAGGCAAGAGAGCCGGTAAGTACCACAAAACCTCCTCGTACTTCGATGCATTTATTTTTGTCATTAATGCATACTAGGTAATGTAATAAATGCACTTAGAATAGGGTCCAAAAATGTCAAAAAATGGTTAGGTGCGTCTGCGTTGGTGCCAGGCGCGTCTATGTCCGCTAGGCACGTTTGTGTCTTTCAGGCGCATCTGTGTTTTTCAAGCACGTTTGTGCAGTCTTTAAGCACGTTTGTGTCAGGAAAGCACGTTTGTGTCCAAAAAATGCGAATTTTCGTCTTCCAGGTCAAATCGGCAGTTCTGTGATGAACATACACTGTCAATTGGATAAGCTACTGAGAGGATACACTCAAGCAGGTCCTCTAGAGAAGACGAGGATAGATCAAGGAACTTTGTGATGAACAGTGAGTACTAAGATAGAGTACTTTGTGATGAATAGGGAGTACTAAAATATGAGCAGCACTTTGTGATGAACAGGGAGTGCAAATGTGAGCAGCACTTTGTGATGAACAAGGAGTGCCAAACACGTAGTACTTTGTGATGAACAGGGAGTACTACTAGGATAGAAGCAACACTTTGTGATGAACAGTGAGTGTCACTAGGATAGATAGCCATATGCATTTAGATAAAAAGTAGCATTTTGTGATAAACAGTGAATGCCACTATGACTGACATGTTGATTTGCTTGACTGCAGAAGTATTTGCTGATGCTAGAGTCACGGGAGAGATTCTCGTCGACACAGAGATTGCGACCTGAGTTGACACTTGAGGACCGAGCCACGATTGAGGCTATGGGATTGAGATACATTCTGTATGTACCTGAGTTTCGGGCAAACATGGGATTGCTGATGTAGCGTCGTAAATTGTACGCACTTGCTAGGGTGGTACAATTTCACACCTAGTTTAGCACCCGCCTTAGTGCATTTTACATTTTGCATTGCATTTCTCCTTTAGCACTTAATTAATCAAATTAATTAGGTCTAAGGTCCTATTTCATTGTCCATTGTATCATAAAATTGGGCCCTTTCGCTAAAGCATGTCCTTTGCATTTTATTCCTCCAATACATCACTCAATCAAAAACCCTAATTAAGTCCTATTTCGAACTTGGGGGCTTGGTTTCGGGGTCAAAACATCTCGAAATCACCTGTAACTTCAGGATTCTCTCTAAAATCATCATATCCGATGGCCCTGAAAATTTGGTGAAAAGTTGTCGGGACCGTGGCGTCCGGAGTGCACATGGTCCCGGACATTTTTCCCAAAATTTTGGGAGCACGATCCAATCATAAAATAAAGCTTAACCCCAAGAAATTGGCAGGATATTCAATCTCTAGGTCGGCCAAAAGACGAAATTACGATCTAGGGTTTCCTACATAAGAGCTCTCTTTCTTCATTTGGAGGGATCCGATTTTTGTTTTCAGGAACTTCATATGCAGCGAAAGAGCAGATCTTTGAAGACTTCAACAAAATTCAACATCCTTCTATCAAGCATCTATCAATTTCATTCCTTCACTTAGGGCTTGGAAGACATTGAAGAACAATAGGAGATTACCGACTGAAGATTGGCTTGTACTCCTCCCTTGAGGGTTGGGTATGATTTCATGTTGTTTTCATGTCTTTGCATAAGCTTCAATATATCATTTATTCATGCTTTAGATCATTTTGCATCTTGATTTAGAGCATTTACATTGTCATTTACAAGCAATTAGGGTTTACTTTCTAGGTTGCTCTAGTTTGCTTTCTTGCATTTTAGGACCTTGCACACACACTAGGTCTGCACACACAATACATTTACAATACAACTTGGCTATTCGTGGAGGTGGAAATCACCGAAGCGGGGGTTTGACTAAGGCAAAACCCTATATAGCCGCCCATACACCCTTTTTCAGATATCAGTGCAGGTTCAGGACTCGGACGACGCCGCGAGATATAGATCCGGAGAGAGTAGGTCGAGACAGCACTCTGTATCAAATTGCAGAGCAGAAGACTGGGACAGGGGCACTGGGCGCCCTGGTCCTACCAGGACAGGGGCGCTGGGCGCCCTGGTCCCTGGGATAGAGGCGCTGGGCACCCTGGTCCTCCGGACAGACAGCTTTCCGACAGTGTTTCAGAGTGCAGAACGACAGTTTCTGGTGCAGTTTTCAGGACAGTGGCGCCCGCGCTCCCGTCCCGAACATTTTCAGTCCGATTTTGACTCCGGGTACACATCTGCATTCTTATTTCATCCTTGTATTTACAGTTGTTCATTGTTTAATCTCAATTCTGCAATCTTGTTATTAGTTCATACTTGCATTTTGGGATTAGGGTTTGAACTTGTATCATTTTAGCTTTCAATTTCAACAAGGGAATAGAAATCCTAATAGATATCCCGTGGCTCTCTCTTTCACAAAAAAAAGTAGCCAATTGTGCGATATCTCTAGGCTCTTTCGTATTCCGTAATGTGTGTCAAAAGGTAGGATTAGGGTATGTTAACCTAGTCTCGCTTTTTCCCCAACACATTTTGGTGAACCGGACGTGAATCCATCATTGCTTCCTCTTGCATTGCATTTGTTAGATCTAGATCTAGATTTAGTGTGTTTTCATTTCATTTTCATTAAAAGAGAAAAAAAAAAAAAGAGTGCGTTTCTTTGCATTGTGTGTTTAAATTTTATGCAATCTTTTCAAAATGTCAGATTTTTATTTGCAAAATGTTCATGCTTTTGATGATTATTATGAGTATAGCCAAGATGAATTAGATGAAGCTTTAGATGAGTTTTTAAACCCTAAGGATGCCAAACCTTCATTTTACCAAAAACTCATAAACCTTGTTACTATGCCATTTAGGTGTGATGAGAAAGATAAGTCGAATGATTCCTCTCAAGGATACATTCCTATCAACTCTTCCCCTGAATCTAATAACATGGTTGTTTTCAATAATCCCCTCTATGAGGAGATGTCCCCTTTTGAATCAAAAGACAAATCTTTTAACCGATATGATCATGCTTTGTTGGATGATGCTCTTGATGACTTTGTGGCTTTGTCGAAATCTTTAAACAAGAACAAGACTGCTAAATTGGTTAACATGATAAACTTGAATGAACATAATAAGCCTCTCTTTGAAGTCCAAGGTGCTTATCCTTCTCCCACCTTTCAAGTTCCTAAGTCACCTCTCCTTACTGTCCAAGGAGGGTATGATCATGATTCCTTTCGTACTCCGAATAAACCAATCATCACTGTGCAAGGAAGAAAACCTATAAGTCCTTATAGTTATGCCAAGCAAATAACTAGAGAGAGTTATCATGCGGTTGCCCATACTTATCACACCAGAAATAATAGGCAACCTAATCCCCCTCCTGTTATTCCAGTTTCTCTTCCTAATCCTCAACCAAGTCTTCCTCAAGCTCCCTGTATCTCGCAAGTTATGGGTAAGGAATATGATCTCATAGAACAACTTAAAGCTACCCCTGCTAAGATATTCCTTTGGGATTTGATTCAAACTTCTTCCGCTCATCATGGAATGTTACAAGATGCCTTGAAAGATTTGAATGTTCCTCCACCGAATACATCTAGTAATATAACATCTTTGGTTAACTTTGTGATGAATCCTAAAGCTCAAATTGTGTTTACCCAAGATGAGTTGCCTACTAGTGAAATTCAACAGCAATATGATCCATTGATGATTGTGGTTATCATGAAAGACACTGCTATAAGACGAACACTAGTGGATAATGGCTCTAGCCTTAATGTGTGTAGCATTAATCTATTGCATAAGATGAATGTGGATACGTCTCTTATTGAACCTGACTCTCGTCCCATTCGTGGCTTTGACAATGTGGCTAAGACTTCATTAGGTATTATCACCTTACCTCTCACAGTGGGACCGGTTACTTTGCCTACTCCTATCCATGTTATGTCGGGAAATTTAACATATAACTTGTTATTAGGGAGGCCTTGGATTCACAGCATGCAAGTTGTCCCCTCTACATTGCATAGACAAGTTAAATTTATCTATAACAATAAGACATATACTTTGATAGGTGATACTAATTTTCAAGCTTGTCTACAAACATCTAATTCCAAAGGAGATTCTTCTAAGCCATCCTCGTCTAGTGATGACTCTTTAAACAAGAAACCTATCAATGAGTCCTCGCTCTCCGATGATCAAAATTCTTTGGATGAGTCTGGAGCTCCTGAAGAAGATTCTTCTCAACTTGAAACTACACATAAGAAGGATTTTGATCCTGAGAAGGTTCTCGCAGAGGATGATTGGGGATCTCTTGATTTTAACCCTACCTTTGTAGGTGAATATAAGGTTCCTTCTAGAGAACTTAAAGTTGAAAAGAAGGAAGAAGCTGAAAATCACAAAGTTGAAAAGAAGGAGGAAGCTAAAAATCAATCAACCTTACCTGAATCTATGAGTAATAATTTTGTGGCCGCCTCTCAAACTTCTTCTCCTCACACCTCTAATTATGAAGAGTTTGATTCTTTGTCTTATGAAAAACCACCTTCTCTTCCTGAAATGGCTGATTGTTATGGTCGTGGTTTTCGCATTTTTGCTAAGCATGGGTATCATGGAAAAGGTTGTGGTGCTCATGAACAAGGGATAAGAGTTCCTCTAGAGACTAATTTTCACAATTATGCCTTTGGACTTGGCTATAATCCCTGCAAACGTACTAAAGCTTCTAAAAGACCATGCATTAGTGTTAATGCTATCTCTACATCTTTATCAATACAACACCCTGAGTATATTGATGGGGATCCTTCCGGTGATTGTGCTTTGGATATCTTCCCTACCGATGATGCTTTAGCTGAGTTCTTGGGAGCCTATGACACGCTTCCTCGTTATCATCACAATAGGGGACTCCCTTATTGTTTGAACACTGAAGCCTATTTTGGAAAAGAGATCGATAATGATGAGATTGTGAAAGAATTCCCTCAGTTAAAGGATACTCCTCAACAAAGTAATCTTCTCATAAGTGACACCACTGATGTTAAGATGGATCCTTGCAATAAAGAGAAAGCTATTAAAATTGGGAAATGTTTGGATGAAGAGGAACAAAAACAATATGAAGATTTATTGCACGAATTCCCCGAGATCTTTGCTTGGACATACTCTGACATGCCTGGTATAGATCCTAAGATTGTTACTCATAATATTGTCTTAGTTCCTGATGCTAAGCCCGTGAAGCAAAAGATTCGAAAAATGAATCCCAAGGTGGCTCTGCTTGTTAAGGCTGAGATTGAAAAATTATTGGAGGCTGGATTTATTCGCCCTATTGACTATTCCCCGTGGATTTCAAATATTGTCGCTGTGGCTAAACCAGACAACAAAATAAGAATGTGTACTGACTTTTGGGATCTAAATAAGGCTTCTTTAAAAGATGATTTCCCTCTTCCAAACATTGACATGATAGTTGATTCTACGGCAGGACATGCCTTGTTATCCTTCATGGATGGTTTTTCAGGCTACAATCAAATTTTCATAAACCCTCAAGATCAATTCAAAACCGCTTTCACCACTCCTTGGGGTACGTTTTGTTGGATAATGATGCCTTTTGGACTTAAAAATGCCGGTGCAACTTATCAACGAGCAATGACCCTTATCTTTCATGATTATATGCATAAGATTTTAGAGGATTATGTTGATGATATTTTAGCCAAATCCTTTCTTCGCATGGATCATGTTAAAATCCTTCATCAAATCTTTGAAAGAATTAGTAAATATCACATGCGCTTGAATCCCCGAAAATGTGTTTTTGGTGTGGATAGTGGAAAACTATTAGGATTCATAGTTTCGCATCGTGGGATTGAGGTGGACACTAAAAAATAGATGCTATTGTCAACATGCCACCTCCTAGAAATGTGTCTCAACTTAAAAGCTTACAAGGAAAGATTCAAGTTATTCATAGGTTTGTGTCTCAACTCGCGGATCGTACCTTTCCTTTTACTCAACTTCTTAAAAAGGATATAACTTTTCAATGGAATGAAGATTGTCAGCAAGCATTTGAAGATTTAAAAGTGTATTTGGCTAGTCCTCCTATTCTACAACCTGCCAAGCTGTCTAAACCTTTCCTTCTGTATACAGCTGCTTCCTCTCATGCTCTCGCAGCATTGTTGGCACAACATGATAAAGATGGTAAGGAATGTCCGGTTTATTACATAAGTCGTACCTTACTCGATTATGAGACCCGATATTCTGCGATAGAAAGACAATGCTTGGCCTTGGTGTTTGCGACTCATAAATTAAGACATTATCTTTTAAATTCAGAAGTCCATGTCATGGTAAAGTTTGATCCTTTGAAGCATCTTTTCTCTAAAACTGATTTATCAGGATGTCTAGCTAAGTGGGTTATGATGTTAACTGAATTTGACCTTAAATTTGTTTCACAAAGAGCAATTAAAGGACAAGCGTTGACCGATCACTTAGTTGAGGCCCCTTCACCTTTCTCCTTCCCTAACCCTGAGTCTTTTCCCGATGACTTTATTCTTTGTATAGAGAAAGATGAAACTTGGGAGTTATACTTTGATGGCTTTAAGTGTCGTATGGGATCGGGGGCAGGTGTTGTTCTGATTTCTCCTACAAGGAAATCTATTCCCTTATCCTATCGTCTAAATTTCCTGTGTACCAATAACATTGCTGAGTATGAGGCTCTTATAGCGGGAATAAAAGCAGCCTTGGCTCTGAACATAAAACACATACATATCTATGGAGATTCGCAATTGATTATAAGACAAGTGACAGGAATATATCAAGCAAAACAAGACAAATTATCACAATATAAAGACCTTGCTATCTCTTTATTACAAAATTTTGATTCTTATACTATGGAACCCGTTCCTCGAAAAGATAATCGACATGCGGATGCAATGGCATGTGTGGCTTCTCTTGTATCTTTAGAGGACCCTGTGGTTGATCTTAAATTCGTTATTCACAACCTTATTTCTCCAGCTATTGTAGACGATTCTAGCTTGGTAACATGTTGTGGTTTTATAGACTCAGATGAATGGTACTCGCATATCGTAAGATATTTGACCGATGGTACCTTTCCTGATTCCGCTAATAGGAACACTAGGGCTAGAATCCGCAAACTGTCTGCTAGATATATCATTCTTTCTAATGTCCTTTACCGAAGGGGTTATGATGGTCTTCTCCTTTGCTGTCTTAACAAATCGGAAATCCCCGTTGCTCTTGAAGAGGCGCATTTAGGTGCCTGTGGGGGGCATTTTGGGGCCAAATCCTTGGTTCATAGATTGCTTCGTATGGGATACTATTGGCAAACTATGCAAAAGGATTCTTTTTCATTTGTTAAGAAATGTCATCAATGTCAACAACATAATAATCTGATTCATGCTCCTGCCCAAGAACTTCGTTCTCAAGTAGCTTCTTGGCCTTTCTCCGCATGGGGTTTGGATCTTATTGGTAAAATCTCTCCTCCTTCATCTCAAGGACACACCTTCATTATAACCGCAACAGATTACTTTACGAAGTGGGTCGAAGCTATTCCCCTTCGCTCTACTACTGCTGAAGTGATTTGTCAATTTCTTCTAGAAAACATCATTTCTCGATTCGGGATACCTTCCACTATTATCTCAGATAATGGGACATCGTTTAAGAACAAGGACGTGGAGAAATTCCTCGAGAAGTATCATATAAAGCATCAATTTTCTACACCATACTATCCTCAATCAAATGGCCAAGCCGAATCATCCAATAAGATAATTGAACAAATTCTTCGCAAAACCGTGAATAAGCATGGTAAGGATTGGAGTAACCAGCTAATCTATGCTCTTTGGGCCTACCGAACGAGTGTACGAATTGCTACGGGAACTACTCTTTATAATCTTGTTTATGGTGCTGACGCTATTATGCCCTTAGAGTTAGAGATTCCATCACTTAGGGTTTCTCTCAAAGGTATAGTAGATGATGACTCTTATAGAGAACAACGACTTCAACAGCTTGAGATGCTTGATGAACAGCGTATAAACGCTCTTGAGCATATTCAAGTGTATCACAAAACTCTACAACGAAGCTATAATGATAAGGTCATTCAACGTTCCTTCTCAGTAGGTGACTTAGTCCTCTATGAGAATCAGCGCAATGTGAATGCCTTACCTACAGAAAAGGGAAAATTTAGTCCTAATTGGCTTGGACCATATATCGTTATTGAGGATTATGGATCAGGTGCTTACAAAATAGCGGATGTAGACGGTACGCCTCTTAAAGAACCTATCAATGCTATGCACTTGCGTAGATATTATACTTAATTATTCGTTCCTCATCTATCTTCTTTTCAATTCTTCAACATTGGATAATATGTTAGTATCTCTTAATTAAAGCAAAATAGAATTAAATGTTATGTTGTTTAATCTATATTGCTTCATTCCTGACAAGCGCGTCTCTTTACTTTAATAGTTTGTCTTGAATTCATATATGTAAATTGTAAAAGATTTACATTTCCGTTATGCTAGCATATTATACAGTGTCTTTATGTGTTAAGTAGAATCGTATCATGTTGTGTTTAAGTTCAAAATTAAATTACATTAGTTATATGATTCTTAGACTTAATGCATATTTCTTCTTTATCATCAATGTAGTACTTGATTAAATATTTTAATTAAGTCACACATGTATCAATTTAATCATGGAGCATTGAGAAATCAATCACATGGAAATTAAATTCTGAACATACACGTACATTTACCAAATGTATTAGATTTAATCAAAACAAAATATACATTGTTTTAAGCATTAAAGATAACACATTTGAGACAAAAGAGAAGCATGTATATATACATATATATATGTGTGGATCGTATACAAATGTAGGTCACTGTATATCCCAAAATGTGACCTCTCTTTTACATCATAAAATCATCTTCTATCCCTAGGACTAGTGGCTGGAGAGTGTCGACTGGATGCTCCCTCCTGATCTGGTCGTGAAGGCGGACCCATGGGTGTGTAGCGTGATACAGATCGTGAGTGACTCCGAGAGGAACTCCTACGATCCCTATCCATAAGGATCGCATGATAGGTGGTAGCCTCGGCCTGAGCTGCTGCTAGATCTCGCCGCGCCCGCTGAAGGTCCTCTGATAGGACTCTCTCTCTCTCCCTCCATATGTCTACCTGTACTCAGAATGGGGAAAACAAGTCCTCGTGCCGACCCGCGTTCCCCTGAGGCCTATAAGCAATCTGTGAGGAACTGGGGATCTGTGCTATCATGGAAATGTCTGTCACTGCCTGCTGAATCAGGGAACACCACTCCTGCACATTAGCTGTAGCAGTAGAACAGATTTTTGTTAGTACCATTCTATATCGTCAAAACATTAATCAATCAATATAAACCTACTATACCTGGATCTCCCTCACGCCAGTAGGGATCATGATATGGTAGCATCTGTGCCTGGGAACCGCTAGGCTCCCTGCGCTCGAATAATCTGTGCACGATGGGTGTAGGATGGATGGTACTAGGAACAGGTCTCCGTATCGCCTCATGTTCCCCCTGTTGGGGAATAAGAGGTGGATTCAGAGCTATGGTATCGTCTCCTGAATGGTGGGGAGCTGCATCCGACTCCTCCTCATCATCTCTATTCTCCTCCTCGTCGTCCTCCTCGTCATCCTCATCCTCGTCCTCATCCGCATCATCACCTGCATCCTCCTCCTCCTCCTCCTCTCTATCTGTATCCTCCTCCTCCTCCTCGGCGTTGGGCTGATCGCCTGTAGGTGGATCGGGGTCTCCTGCCTCCTCATGACCCTCTCCCTCATCTGGCTCCTCTGACCTGGATCCCTGGTCCTCGTCTCGATCTCCATGTCTCCATGGGCCTGGATAGCCTGTCGGATGATCTGGTGGAAAGATAGGACCCATATATGATCTCATAAACCATGAGACGTACCTGCGCTGTGCTCCAGGCTCTGCAGAATAATCAGTGACTACATCCTGATCCGATCCCTCTATATCTGTCGTCTCGATATCATCTATCGTCGGTCTCGCTACTGCTCTAGGTCTGGGAAGGACCCGTGAGTGTCGAGTATAGATGGGCACATCGGCTGGAACACACTGCTCTAGCCCAAACTGCCTCCGTACTCGGTCGAAGTAGAATGAGACTATGATGTGTGAATATCGTCCCTGCAGTAGGCGGTTCCTCTATAGACATGCTAACTGTCTCTCCATCCCATCCCATCTGTGCATCCGTAGGTAGGGTCTCCACACTGTCACCTCGGCTGTCAGTCTGTCAAAAATCACTCTCCAATATAACAAATCTCCAAATCTCCACTCGCTGGTAAGTGGATAAGCAAACACCCTAGGTCGCTCGCTAGCCGTACTCAGCGGAAAGCCGACAGGCCTGGTGCATGTGAAGTGCTCTAAAATCCACACCTGCAGAAGTGTGCATGTCATCAAACTATAACCCTGCCCAAATACGTACTCCTCAAGGTCGTGATAGAGATGTGCAAGCATACTCCGATCCCAAGCATACACTCTCTTGTGTCTCTCCATCGCTCTGATACACCATGTGAGACCCCCATGCATGTGCGTACCTCGCCCATTAGGGCAGACGGCTAGTGCTATGATGGCGATCATAAGGCATCTCAGAAGGGGTACCTCCCCTGTAGGATGTAAGAGCCAGCTGACCATGATGCGACCTCTCGTCTCGCTTGGCATGACTCTCCCTATGCAATACACCTGCTCTCTCTGATGATCCTCCGCTGACTGATCGGTCGCGTATGTAACAGTCGCTCCTCTGATAGGAATACGAAGTATATAGTACACATCCTCGAGTGTAACCGTCAGCTCTCCTACTGGAAGGTGAAAAGTGCATGTGTCAGGATCTTATCACTCCATCAATGCCATCAGCATCGCAGGATGGAACCGAATGGCTGGCATGAGGATCACATACCACAATCCTACAATCGATAGTGTGTCTCTCTCTGCCTGAGTCAGCCGCGGAATCTGATCTCGCAAACTGCGAAGAATATGTCCCGCTGTATGCTCTCTCATGTATGGGAGACCCTGCAACACAAAATCATAACCGTAATCAGTACTCGATCATCAAAATCGCTCATGCAAACTGTCGAACATCGTATGCCAGCCCTAAAACCCCTCGCCAAGCCCTGATTGGGGACCATGGCGCCCTGATGGGGACCATGGCGCCCTGTCAGGGACCATGGCACCCTCAGGGGACCATGGCGCCCTGAAGGGACCATGGCGCCCCTGTTAGGGACCATGGCGCCCTGAGTGGACCAGGGCGCCCCACAGGGACCATGGCGCCCTGGGTGGGCCCCGGTCAGCCTTCAAGGCCCGCATACGATCACAAAAAAGTCAAAATGCGAAAAAATCAAAAGTCAAACGTTCAGTCAACTCACCTCGTCCAGTGGCTCGTCGTCGATCATGGCCTGGCGCAGGATCTCAATCCTCGTGGGATGCTCCGGTTGTCGTGAAGGCATGATGATGGCTATGTGGGCTCCGCTGCACTGAATAGTATTCTGAAATCAACAAAGTGACAAATGTAAGTGTCACTTTCAAAGTATATACTTTCATTTGCTTATCTTCACTTTTGAAACCCTAATTTTCCTCTATCATTCATTTTATCATAACTTGGGTTTGAGAGATGCGATTTTCGAGTCGTTTGTTGCGTTGGAATCGTATTTTCCTTCTCTTACTCTCGGGATGTTCCAAAAAGTGCTCTGATGAAGCCTATTTAGTGAACACCCCTCATCAATACTCTCTTACACAATTTGTCGTAAGTAAACATGCTACCCTATTTCACCTCCCTAATAAGCAAGTCGAAACAGGGGGGGCATATAGCTACTCACAGATTTCATCACTTTCCCTAGTAAGCATTAGGTGATTTTGTGATCTAACGTGTGTTTCGTAGGGTGCGGTTCCTAACTGTGTACTGCAGATACCGCTGGGGGCTTCGTCCGACAACTTATGGATATATTCTTTTTCAAATGATGTTTACTTTTCTGTACTTTAGCTTGCATATGCACGTAGTACTCATATGACCGCTAAAGTGGGGGCTAAATGTAGCGTCGTAAATTGTACGCACTTGCTAGGGTGGTACAATTTCACACCTAGTTTAGCACCTGCCTTAGTGCATTTTACATTTTGCATTGTGTTTCTCCTTTAGCACTTAATTAATCAAATTAATTAGGTCTAAGGTCCTATTTCATTGTCCTTTGTATCATAAAATTGGGCCCTTTCGCTAAAGCGTGTCCTTTGCATTTTATTACTCCAATACATCACTCAATCAAAAACCCTAATTAAGTCCTATTTCGAACTTGGGGGCTTGGTTTCGGGGTCAAAACATCTCGAAATCACTTGTAACTTCGGGATTCTCTCTAAAATCATCATATCTGTCGGCCCTAAAAATTTGGTGAAAAGTTGTCGGGACCGTGGCGCCCGGAGTGCACATGGTCCCCGACATTTTTCCCAAAATTTTGGGAGCACGATCCAATCATAAAATAAAGCTTAACCCCAAGAAATTGGCAGGATATTCAATCTCTAGGTCGGCCAAAAGACGAAATTACGATCTAGGGTTTCCTACATAAGAGCTCTCTTTCTTCATTTGGAGGGATCCGATTTTTGTTTTCAGGAACTTCATATGCAGCGAAAGAGCAGATCTTTGAAGACTTCAACAACATTCAACATCCTTCTATCAAGCATCTATCAATTTCATTCCTTCACTTAGGGCTTGGAAGACATTGAAGAACAATAGGAGATTACCGACTGAAGATTGGCTTGTACTCCTCCCTTGCGGGTTGGATATGATTTCATGTTGTTTTCATGTCTTTGCATAAGCTTCAATATATCATTTATTCATGCTTTAGATCATTTTGCATCTTGATTTAGAGCATTTACATTGTCATTTACAAGCAATTAGGGTTTACTTTCTAGGTTGCTCTAGTTTGCTTTCTTGCATTTTAGGACCTTGCACACACACTAGGTCTGCACACACAATACATTTACAATACAACTTGGCTATTCGTGGAGGTGGAAATCATCGAAGCGGGGGTTTGACTAAGGCAAAACCCTATATAGCCACTCATACACCCTTTTTCAGATATCAGTGCAGGTTTAGGACTCGGACGATGCCGCGGGATATAGATCCGAAGAGAGCAGGTCGAGATAGCACTCTGTATCAAATTGCAGAGCAGAAGACTGGGACAGGGGCGCTGGGCGCCCTGGTCCCTAGGACAGAGGCGCTGGGCGCCCTGGTCCTCCGGATAGACAGCTTTCAAACAGCTTTCCGACAGTGTTTCAGAGTGCAGAACGACAGTTTCTGGTGCAGTTTTCAGGACAGTGGCGCCCGCGCTCCCGTCCCGAACATTTTCAGTCCGATTTTGACTCCGAGTACACATCTGCATTCTTATTTCATCCTTGTATTTACAGCTGTTCATTGTTTAATCTCAATTCTGCAATCTTGTTATTAGTTCATACTTGCATTTTGGGATTAGGGTTTGAACTTGTATCATTTTAGCTTTCAATTTCAACAAGGGAATAGAAATCCTAATAGATATCCCGTGGCTCTCTCTTTCACAAAAAGAAGTAGCCAATTGTGTGATATCTCTAGGCTCTTTCGTATTCCGTAATGTGTGTCAAAAGGTAGGATTAGGGCATGTTAACCTAGTCTCGCTTTTTCCCCAACACAGCTGACTGTATTGGCGGAGAGGTGGCATTCCGAGACATGTACTTTTCATTTGCCGATGGGGGAGATGACAGTCACCTTGGAGGATGTATACAGGATTATGCAGATACCGATTGATGGGGAGTTGATTCCGTACGATCGAGACGGAGACAGGGATGCCCTTAGACGAGTGTTCTAGGATCTGGGACTGGAGATGAGGGTGGGACACGTGGCATGGGATACCATGACATGGACAGGATTAGCACTACCAATAGTGCTGGCAGAAGTTATCAGTGGGTTCCTCTGTCTGGATAGGGCGACACAAAGGGTGGTTGCAGGGGACACAAGGGCCAGGAGAGATGATCTTGGGGTGGGTCCTTCTAGGGCTCAAACTCCGTCGAGGCCAACCAGCTCTGAGGAAGGGAATTCATCATAGTCGTAGAGGGCTCCCTATGTATCAGTATTGTACCATTTTGTATGATGATGTAGACACCTGCGGGTGATTGTAGCCATATGATTTTGACATCGTTGTATCATGACACTTTATATATATATATGAGATGATTCATCTTTGCGGCAGCTATATGCATGTGTACCTATGTGATGAGATGTTCTTATGTGATGCTTATGATATGGATGCAAATATGTATATGATGCAATGCAATATATATATATATATATATATATATATATATATATATATATATATATATATATATATATTATTTTGTTCGTTTATGTTTAATATGTGTATGCATGATGCAAATGTGAATGTATGTGATGCAGATGAATATAATAATGCAAATGTAAATTGTGCTAACAGGTGTTGTGTGCAGGATGTGATGCAGTTGTGATATCTATATGTATGTATGAAATGCTTATATGTGGTAATGCAGGTGCAAACTACATGAAATGCAAATGTTTTTGGTGTGTCATTATACTCAGTCATGTGATAGTAGGCTACGCGGACTCAAGAAGGACGATGGAAGTCAATCAAGAAAGGGGGATGAAAGATAGAAGATATGAACGTGAAAGAGCTTCTTATGCGTTATCATCATTGAGCTTATTATGGCAAGTAGGTTATGACAATCGAGACATATGTTCAACCCAAAAAGTCATTGTACCTGTTTGCATGGAGATAAGACAGTCACAAACAAGGAATGCCCCAGTTCATACTAGACTCACAGTGTCCTCATATCCTTGGACAAGTCATAGCATTACTAAAAGACAATCCACAAACAGCAAATACAAATAGGTGACGATACCCCATCCTTGCCTTTCTAGTCAAAGACATCCTGGAGATAGAATCTCTAGTCAGAGACATCCCGAAAAAGCTAAAAGACATGTCACCAAAAAAGATGAAATCAAAAGAAAACCAAGACTCGACACCAACATCCACTGTAGTCCTCAAGTTTAGTGTCTCTTGTCACTTGTATAAGTCTTATTTGATTGTGGTCACAATGTTTACTTTCACAAAAAAAATAGATAACACTGAACCATATGTTGTCTGAGTCTATTAAAAGATTTGATTTTGTTGAAGCCCATTGTTGTTGTTGTCTCATCTGAAACTGACTGAATCCATGAAGCTGATACTTTATTGCGGAGAAGATGAAACTTTATTGTGGACTGGCGATGCAAATGTTGTTTTATTGCAGATTGTGCGCAGATAGACTGAAGGAAGCTAGAAGAAACTGTACTCCTCGAAACATGTGATGTTCTTAGTTCCACACCCATCACTAGACATAGGATTTGCCTTAGCCACAGATAGGATTTGATTTATTATGGATGGAAAGGGAGGTTTATTATGAATGGCTAACCAATCTTGGGTAGATCAATAACAAGCCATGATGGGAATGTGTAAGTTTATTATGGATGAATTGGTTGTGAGTGTGTGCAAAGTGAAAAGATGAAAGTGAATCCTGAAGGAGGGAGGAGCAATGTCTCTACACATAGCACTGGTGACCCAATTTTCACCATGGTACTTGCCCAGAGCACCACCGAAGTGGTTTTCACCGTTGGACGAAATTATTTCTCTTTACTTTTTTTGATTTTTCAATGTTTTCTGTGTCACAAGGCGCCTGTTTGCCAGGTTTTCACCAAGTAACGATTTTTTTTGTTTTTATAATTTTTTTGTATTTTTGAATTTTTTTTTTATTTTTTTTATTTTTTAATTAGGATACTCCAAAGAGCTATGTGTAGAACCTGCGAAGGTGCATGCTGTTGATAGGATCCTCCAAAGGTTCACCTTTTGTAGTTGAGAGCTGATATGCCCCAGATCCATATGTTGTTGTAATGATGTAAGGATCAAGCCAGTTTGGTTCGAACTTGCCCTTCTTCTTTTTGTCTTGCTGATTTTTTGGGTTTTCTCTGAGAACCAAATCACCTACTTCAAATGTGCGAGGCTTAACCTTATGATTGTAGCTACGTTGTTCCTTGATTGAATGATGTGTAGCTTGAGTGTCTGTCTTCCTTGATAAAAGAACTGAGATAGAATTACTAGTGTGTGGACCACGTAGGCCCATATGCGTGTCACCTAAAGAAGTTTGGGCATCACTGATAGCAAAGTCCTTCGAGGAAGATCCATTAAAGGTCCATGATGTATCGCCAGAAGGGAAGGGATGTGTGGAACAAGTGGATGAGTTATGAAGGCTTATGATTGCAAAAAGAAGTGAAAGTATGATAGCATGATGGAGACTTAGGATCAACAAGTATGCTTTTTGATTTGAAATTTTAGAACTTTTGCCCCCAGTTATTTTGATATTAGGGGAGATCAACTCTTGCTCTTTTTGCTTCATAGGATTTTTATCCTTGACTTTGATTTTTGCAGAGTCTAATAGCTTTTGATTTTGATTTGGACTAAAGTACTTTTCTTTATTTTTGACTTTTAGTTTTTTTCTTTCCGAAGCTTGATTTTTTATCCCCAATGAGTAAGGGCTTTTCTAATTCTTGTTGATCCAAGTTTGGAAGTGGAGTGGAAATGGAATGAGTGGATGAAATGGTAAGGCTATGTGAGTTATCAAGAGGGCTAGCGATACGCTCAATAGATTCTTTGTTGGAACCACTCTTAGGACTATTGATATCAAGAGATGCTTGCACCACTAGAGGAGATTTGCATTCAGACTTAGTAGCCACAACACTAGGTGGTTCAAACCTAATTCCTTGGCATTGCAGATTATTTATAGATTGTTCCTGTCGACTGAATGTCTTAGGAGATAGTGGGAGTTGATCAACATGAAAGATATACTCACCACATCCTAGGTCTTTAACCTTGAACTTTTCTTTGATCTCTGCTTGATTTGATGTAGAAGCTTTCAAGGATTCTGGATCCACATATGCCGATGAAGGAATAGCCTCTCGATTGGTTGGGATTGTTATTTCTGATTGAGGTCGCAGATTGTTGCAATATATGAATGGATTTGGATCTGCTTTGACTTTACTTCAACTCCATTGTGAGGAAACTTGATACATCGATGATATGTAGAAGGGACTGCGCTCATTTCATGAATCCAAGGACGTCCTAGCAATATGTTGTATGTGAGATCAAGATCAAGTACTTGACAAACCACATCCTTTGTAACTGGCCCAACTCTGAGAGGTAAGGTGACTGTGCCTTTGGATGAACACTCTTCATCGTCATATGCCTTGATGGTAATTTTGTTTGTAGAATTCACAACTTTATCAGAATATCCCAATTGTTTAATAGTGCTCAATGTACAAATATTTAGACCAGCTCCTCCATCTATCAGGACTCGTTTGATTTTATGTTTGTGTATGAAGGCTTCAATGTGTAATGGTGCATTATGTGGCTGACTTACGGAGGCATCATCGGCTTCTATGAATGTAAGGGAGTGTGGAATGGAAAGGTATCCCACCATGGCTTGAAACTGGTCCACGTTCAGATCAGTAGGAACGACGGTGTCTCTCAAGATTTTGTCAAGAATAGCTTTATGAGCGGGGCATATGCGTAAGAGCTCAAGGATTGAGATAAGTGTGGGTGTCTTCCCTAACTGTTCTACAAGGTCATACTCAGGTTTGGTTGATGAGGAAGCGATGTTCTTGGCTGAAGCACCTTGCAAAGTGAATTTACTTCGGTGAGTTGTAACATGACATTCAGAGGTAGGTTCAGAAGAAGATCCAATACCTTTTAGGACAATGTTGGGTCTCCGAGTAGAATCCTCAGACGCTTTTTCCTTGATGATAATGATAGAGACATAATTGTCCATCGATATGTGATTCATAGTTGAATCATAGTTATAAGATGCTCTGGTATAGTTGGTTTGATCATCTGTGGCTTTAGCTTTTCCCTTGTCATGCTTTGGGAATGGTTCCTTAAATATTTCATGCTCTTGATTAGAGGAATGTCCTTCAATCTCAATGTCACCTCTATCAATGAGATCTTGTATGATGTTCTTCAGTCGATGACAATTTCCTGTCTTATGACCCTTGCTCTTATGAAATTCACAATCTCATCATCATTCCACCAATTTGGTTTAACCTTTGGTTCATATGGAGGAAAATCTGGAACTGTGATTACCTTGTTTGTCACAAGCTTTTTGAAGACTGACTCAAGTGGTTCTCCCAATGGAGTGTACTTCCTTCGTAATCTAGAAGTTGTTTGAGTATTCACTTGATTGTTTGTAGAACTTGATCCCGAAAAGATGAATTTGGGTCGCACTGTATTGGCATCAACAACACCATCATTGACTGTGTTCTTGTTTTTATTCCAAAATCTTGGCTTGTCTTTTCCTTTAAAGTCGTCTTTGTTTTCCTTGAATATCTTAATGACTCCTTGTTCAATTAGGACCTTTTCTGTTGCTAAGCCCTTTTCAATGACGTCCTTGAAGGTGGACAAACAAGATTTTCTTAGATCATAGCCAATGTCTTTGTTAACGTTATGGGTGAACATTTCTACCATTTGTTTCTGTGGAATTTCACAAGAGCATCTGCTGGCTAGATTTCTCCATCTTTGTAAAAATGATGCAAAAGATTCTCCCTCTTTTTGCTTAGTATTGCACAAATTAGTGACTGATATGTCTATCTCTATGTTGTAGGAGAAATGTTGAATAAAAGCCTCTGCTAAGTCACCCCATGACTTAATTCCAGGTGGAAGTTGGGAGAACCATTCCATAGCTTGATCACCTAAGCTTTGTGGGAATAATCTCATCAAATATGTCTCTTTTGAAGCTACTTCATTGCAAGCTGTGAAAAACTATCTTATGTGTGCCTTAGGATCCCCTTTTCCTCTATACTTATCAAATTTAGGCATCACAAAGTGCGTAGGAAATGTAGGCATTGGAATGCTCTTGTCAAATGGATAAGGACATATGTCTCTCATTGTGTATGTTGGCTTCGGTGTATTTATGTCCTCCATTTTCTTTTGTAAGTCTCTGATTTGTTGCTCCAAATTGCTCTTAGGTGGAGATCGACGTCTCAGACCATACCCCATGCTTGAGGCACCAATTGGAGGAGGAGCTTGTTGCATATATGGATGATATTGATCATACACATGTTCATATGGAGGAGGTCTATAATGATGCTGCCTATATGGACCACTTGGTATAGATTCATGTTGAGGAACACCATATCTATTTTGTGCATATATACCATACTCTACAGGCATGTCATGTTCTACTGTGTTGCCCCCAAATTTGACATGGGGTTTCCTTGTGTCCAAATTTTGAGCATGCCTTTTGAATATCCAATTGTTTTGGTTGATCCATAGCTTGAGTATGTGATTGAGCATATCTATCTGCATAAGACTTCCATAATGGTCTGCGAAGGTGAGTATCATATGCTTGACCATGTGTATGTGGGACCTCTGGTTTTTGAAACAAAGATGATGGTGATTCAGGCACAAGATGTGGTCCTCTATTTCTTCCACTATTAGGTCTCCTTTGATCCATTTTGGAGTGAGTTTGTTGCAAAGGTCGATTTTCCATTATTTGAGACATGTCAAAATCATGCGGTATCTTGGCTCCACTTTGTGCCATCATTTGTAAGAAGTATTGTCTATCCCTCCTCATTATTTCCTCAACCAACCGATTGAAATGGGGATTCATAATGGATTCTTCCACATCTGTTGAATGTATTGAAAAGTTGTCCATATTGTCATTGTGTGTAGCATTGTTGTTTGTAGTGTCCATGTTCTCAACATTTGGAATGTTTCTATAGACATCCATGTCAGGTAATGTAGTGTGATCAGTATTGAAAAATATATCGTTGTCATACTCATAAGAACTCTATGTTTGTGGACTCTTGAGCCTCTTTAGTTTCTCTCCTAGATTTTTGAAGACGAGTTTCAACCATGAACTAGGTATTGACCAAGATGTGAGAGACTAAATGAAAAATGGAAAGAGTATGGAAGACCAAGAGTTGAATGGAATGTAAATGAGTCTGAAGTGTACTTGCAATGTCCAAAGTGTAAGACCAAGTATGTATGTAGTAGAGTAGGTGTGACTTCCAAAGAGGATAGTTTCTCTTGATGAGGTAAGTTGACCTTGATTCTAAGTAAAACCAAATGAGACCCAAAGGTAAGAAACCTTGATGAGGGACCACTTAGCAAAGTGTTGTTGTATGTAGTGTGTTGACAAAGTATGATGAGGACAAGCAAGTGACCTTTTGACTCAAGTTTAGACAAATGTGAATGTAATGTAAGGTGTAAAGCAATGATGGACTGTGTGAAACCCAAAGACAAGTTGAATGCTAAATGAAACCTAGAGAAATGACCTAGGAAGCTCAAGAATTTCGAAACTGATTGCTCTTGTTTGCTGGACTGTAAAATTTTTCCAATTTGTGAAGTTGTTTGTTGTGACCAAATCTAAATGTTTGACTGTTTTTCGTGACAAGAGGACACAATGTTGATGAGGACTCAATGTTTGCAAGTGTTTAGACTGACAATGACTCCAAGAAAAGTGTGTTGTTTGATGTAAAATTGTTTTGCATACACTTGAAGACACAAAAGACACAATGTTTTGCTGTTTGATCTTGAATGTTTGAATGTTTAAAATAAGTCAAGCACAATTCTTATGGCTGGCCAAGACAATAGTTGTTGATCCCACATGAGGTTTTACCCCCGAGGCTACGCTATTCAGAGCGGATACTTAGATGCTTGACCTCACTAGCTCCACCCTCGGCACTCACTTCTCGGGTCAGCCAAGCATCAGTCCCCATGAAAACTCCCCATGGTGAACTTTGTATCTCTACTAAGAACCGTATATGTGTGGGCCGCTACCAGAGGTCTGACCTCCTGCCCCAACAACTAGAAGGATTTGGGCTTCTAAAACAAAAAGGTGCTAGTAAGGGCATCCGTTCATGTGGCCATACATGCGGCACTTTTAGCTCTGTAAATACAGAAGGCTCCCAGCCGGTAGGGGTTACGCCCTACAAATGATCAAATAAATTTGATCAAACGGGTTTATGGGGAGACATAGTGTCGGTATGAACTAATCAGCACACGTTATCCGTAGTTTTCACCATGAATACATTTGTTTATAGTGGTTCGGAAGAGGTGGGTTTTCTTTGCTACCACTTGGGTCGTTCTCTTCTCACTAGTAGTCCTAATGACCACATGGGAAGACAGGCCATCTAAAGATTAAACAAAAAGAGCCTATTGCTCAAGACACAAAAGACAATGATTTAATTTTAGTGCACCAATTGAAGTGTTTGCTAGTCTATGAAAACAAGACACACAATAAAAATCCAAAAACCCTTGCCAAGGACCTGCAATAAAGATTTATTAGTAGTTTGGATTGTTTGAAATAATCACCCCTTCCTGCAAGCACACAAGTTAGGTAAACTTTAGATCCAAAAGACTTTGTGAAATAGGGGCCTTCAACAATGCGTTTTGTTGACCAATTCAAAGATTTGATTCATCATTAAAAAAACCACCTGTAAAATTTCAAGAGATTTCCACAAATGTAAGAAAATCCAAAAAATTTGCTAATTTGCTCCAAAAATTAATTTTTTATGAAAAATCATAAAAAATTCATATAAAATGCAAAATCGATCCAAAAAATCTGAAATTTTTACTGGAGAGTCTTGATGGTCTTCCAAACTTGCACAAAAAATTTTCTGCAACAAATCCTAGCAGTTTGTGAGATATGAGTAAAATAATGCAAAACCCTAATTTTCAAAGATCTTATTTTTAAGGAATGATTTTGCATCAAATTTAAAATCACAAAGAACAGATCCTATTTATAATTATGAGAGATTTCCAAAAATGTAAGAAAATCTAAAAAATTCGCTAATTTTCTCTCAAAATTAATTTTTTATGAAAAATCATAAAAAATTAATATAAAATGCAAAATCAATCCAAAAAATCTAAAATTTTTATTGAATCCTTCTGATACTGTTTCTGACCTGCAAAAAAAATTTTATGTCAAAATTCGAATCCGTTTGTGAGATCTGATCAAAATAAGGAAAAACCCTAATTTTTAAAGATCCAATTTTTAGGGAAATATTTTGCATCAAAATTAAAATCACAAAGAACAGATCCTATGTACAATTATGAGAGGCTTCCAAAAATGTAAGAAAATCTGAAAAAATTTCTCATTTGCTCTCAAAATTAATTTTTTATGAAAAATCATAAAAAATTAATAGAAAATGAAAATGTACTTCAAAAATTCTAAATTTTGGATTGAGAGCTCTTGATACTTTCTTCAACCTGTAAAAAAAATTTGGTGCAAAATTTCCAAGTCATTTATGAGATATGATCGAATCTCTCCAAGATCTTGATTTTGTGTCCAAAACCCTAGCTGCACAAGGTTATTCTCCAAATTGTTTTACAAAATAGCAATATAGGGTTAGAAAAATTTGCAAAAAAACACAGATCTAAGAAAAATCCATGTTCCACGGGGTGTGCCAAAATGTATATGGTGAAAATGGATAACAATAATAACAAAATTGAAAGGCTAAATGAATTCAACCACCAAACCCTAGCCTAACAACAACAAAGATCCACCATAACATATGAAGATTACCTAAGACAATGCAAATCAAATGAAATCACAAAGATTATACCATCACATGTCCAATAGAGTTTTGATCTCCATTCTTCCTATCTCCATTGATCTTGCTTGATATATTTGCTCTCAGATTTTATGTGCACAAGAGCTCAACAAAGAACGGAATGTGGTTGCAAGTAGGATCGTAGTGTAATCAAATGATCAAAAATAATTCATTAGGTCATTAGGGTTTGATAATGAAGAAGGCATCTCCTTAAATAAAAGACACAATATGAAATGGAGGGATAAGATTGAGAAGTGTAAAAAAGGAGGTCGGCTAGGATTAGAGGGTAGGTAAAGGAAATAATAAAATAATGAAAGGGGTAGGTAGTGTATGAATTAAGAGATGAATGACATGTGTCATGTGTAAAAAAAGGCTAATGAATTAATTAAATAAATAAAGATTTATTTAATTAATATAAGAATTAGGCTAAGATAATTAAATAAATAAAATATTTATTTAATTAGACTGGACAATTTTGAGTGTCTACAGATACATCATGTGATGCTTATGATGCTTATGATACGTATGTATTTATTGTTTATCAACTTACAAATATAGTAATGCTTATGATGCTCAATTGATGGTGTGGATTTCATGTATAGTCCGTGTGTGATGTTGTCACCTTTGGTGGGAATAGGTCGTTGACTACAGACATCGTCAACCATTTGGGTGATGATCCTGCATAGTCTACATAAAGTAAAGGTAAGGAATTAAAAAAACTTACAATGATTTTGATGACAACATCTTTTTATTATTTATTACTCTTTTTGTATACAAAGTTCATGGTGTTCATGTTGTGTACTATGTAATTTTTAGCTAATATAAGATAATTGAATTACATGTGCAGGAACCTGAACCCCTTTGACGAGGATCCTGCACAGTCTCATGGATGGACAGGTATAACTAGTCAATACACCCTATAGAAATAGTTTCTTTTTTTAAAATTACTTGGAAAACAAACTTCCTCAATTTTTCAAACCTCGACATTAGCAAAAAATTTAATACAGTTATCAACACTTGAGGCTCCAGTTGGACTTATTCCAATTTTAATCCCAAAATCAACTTTAGGACTGACTTCTTCATCAACATTACCCTCATTTGCAAAAAAAATCTCTCATTACCAATTAACTCTCTCATTTGATGGTGTGCAGGTACCCCCAAATAGGTATTTGTCAGATCTATCTTCGTCGAGTGAGGGAAATGCAGGAATAGAAAATGAAAGTGAGACATGTAGTAGGTTTACAATAAGGAGATCAACAAGAGGTCAAAAGATTAGAAGAAAATTCAATAAATGGATGAAATTTTTCCTTGCTCAAGGGGGGTCATGTTCTTATGATGATGAGACCAAAGGCGACATTCAGGTGACACTGAGGTACAAACATCTACAGAAACAATGGGTGCCCAAGGAACTTCCTCCAATAAACACCGATTTTTGTGTTAACGATAGGATATATCGCATAGCACCTTTCTCGTTACATGGTTTCGGCTTATTTTCCATGGACGGCATAAAGGTCTGTTACAACAAAATTGTTGAATTGATGGAGTTTGTAGGACCTTGTTACAATTACAATAATTGGATGCAAATTGTTAAATATAAAAAAAGTATGCGTAGGTATGCACTGTCAGCAAATTATATACAACAGAAAGATAATGATCAAAGTAAAAGAGTGGTTGTATACATTGATGGTTGGCCAAAAGCAACAGGGAATATTGCAAGTTTTATAAATAGTACGCGACCTGGGTCAACTAATAAACAACCCAATTGCATATTTGAAGCGCGCGAGGGAAATCATGTATTCGTATGTGTGATAAAATCAATAAATGCAGGCAAAGAGCTTCTAATCGATTATAGTTTGAATCGTATAGATACAAACAAAGTAAATATCATGGGGGTGGTATGTATTATATACCATTTAAATTAACCAACATCCAATTAATGAATCTAATATACCATTTTATTATGAAGTTTTTTTGTTAAGTCTATTGGTTTAATTTCGATAACGTTTTTTATATTTTTTCTTTGTCACAAGGTGACATGGATCCATCACATATCGCAAACAAGGATGTAGGTTGCGACACTTCTACCGAGCAAGTAAACCTCATTGTAATTGTACAAATTAGATATAAGCAAACTATTACATTATTATGTTCTTTTTTTTAGTGATTTAGACTAATTTTGTAATTGTTAATGATATTCTTGACACAGACGGATGTTCGGGGAAAGGGAAAGGGAGCTATAGTACCTGAGAACCTCTCTAGGGATGTGGAATCAATAGGATTAAGCGATGATGACCCTGAAAATTCCACACACCCTATGGAATTCATAAAAAAGCCTCTCAGAAAAATTACTAAAGAGATTATTGCTTTGGCAGCCATGCTTCCTATGACTAATGAGATACGAGAGAGGGTGGAAGTATTGATTCGAACAACAGAAAACTTGTAAGTAAGTAGTAATGAAAGCTTTAATTATAACAAAAGTTTAAATGGTTTATATTTTAGTCTCTTTTATGTCATTAACTAAAATATGTACGTGTTGTTTTTACAGCAATGTATCCGCCCTCATGAAAGTCGCTGCCATGATCAAGGTGTTGCAGGTACTTCAGGTGATGACGATTTTCTTGTATTATTGTTTGCTTGGCTTATCACTTTGAGTACCCAAAACACATCATACTTGATACTGTCAATCTTCAAAATAAAGGTTCATCCTTGTTTACAATTCTTGCACTTTTCATATATTTAATGCTTGATATATTTAATGTATTATTCTTCAGGTGTTGTCAATATTCCTGTGCAAATGTCGTTGCCGCCTCATCAGAGGTTAGCCCCACCTGTATTGCCGACTGCAATGTCGACAACATGTAGCATGCAGACATCCTCTACTGCACGTCATATTGGCCCACCCACTGTTGGTAGATCCCTCTTTTGCTCTATCTCCTGTTATGTGTTTATTTCCCTTCAAGCGTTCTTTCTTGGGGGCATTTCATAGTGGATTCATTTTCTGCAGGAGGAGATGCACATGAAGATGCGCCAGAGGCAACTACTATTGATAACATACCATCATTTCCTGGTTCTTCTTCTCATATTGCTAGTACGGGAAAGTTGCAGGCCACATTGGTGGTGAGCGATGAAGAAATGATTCCCTTAAAGATACAAAAGATTCCAGGTACTTTAAAATTATTATTATATATAGTCTAATTGTAATTTACTTTATGATCACTCGTTTTGGACTAATGATCCCATGAATTTTTTGTAGGAAACGATATTTTCTATAAACATCTTAGTGACATTGCATTGCAGATATTTGGGCCCACCATACATAAAAGGTGGTACATCATATGTGAACTAACCCTAATCCACTATTTTGATTTCATATCATTGCTAGAATAGTTTTCTTTTGATCCATTTCTTGAACCGTAATAAATGTAGCTTTAGTTATTTCTAGATCTAATAGGTTTGTTTATGCTTTAAAATGTGTAATGACCAAGATCGAAAAAAGGTTAAAAGATGAATTGACAAACCAAATGGTTGAGTGGTTTGGAAATGACACCCATGACAAAACCAAGCTCCTTGAAAAAGTTGGCACATATCTAAAGTATGTGAGGGACCAATACAAGACTCATTTAGAGAGGAACCTAAAGTATGAGCGTCCCCCTATGATTCCAGAGAGGGAGTGGAAGGACCTGATTTTGGATGCCAAGGGGAGAATTGAAAGGAAAAAAAGAAATACACCACCAGACGTCAGAAGAAGGTACGGGATACTATTAAGAATGTAATTATGTACTAATTAATTACTCTTTATATTTATATAATCTAACATATTTCAAATTTTTTATAGACTGAGTGACATGTCAAAGGCAACCAAGGCAAGATAAGAAAAGCACGGGCAACACAAACTCGGCTCTGGTGGTTATATGAAACTTGTTGCATGAATTGTAAGTATCTCATGTAAACGAAATATTACATCAAAATATTAATAAATTGCAAACAATTTTTTTTTTAATCAAACAATGCAAGCAAAATTCATGATACCAAGCAAAAATGCAGGGCTCTGAATTCAATAGAGCTCCCGCAGAAGATGACAAGAGAATTGTCTACCAGCAAGGTTATTCAGTCATGGTTGAACGGCTACGAGAATTGAGTGGGCATACACAATATTTGAATGCATCTGTCACACAGGTAAATATGCTAAATGGAAATTGTTTCAAATTGAATACTTTACCAATAATCTAATTGATGTTGAGTTCCAACATAAAGTGACTATATTTGTTTTAAATAAGAAAGCAATGATAACAATGTGTGTGACATTGGAATGCAGCCTGCTAATCGTGAAACACCACCTGCACATGAAGGTCTAGATGTGCATCCCAGTAGTGGAGGTATTCATTTGTTATTCAAATTTATTTATGTAGTTATTAATACAATTAAACATCTTAATTTGTAATTAGAGTGGTAATTAATGTAACCATTTTTGTTAATATTTTAGAGCATGTAGTCGGTGGTGACCAAATGGAGCATGATCTGGGTACATGATGTTCCCCACTTAGGTAAAGAGGACCACTGTTATTCTTTTAAAAAAATATAATTGCAATTGGTGTTCAGCATTAATGTAACCTTTAGTATTTCAACTCAAGATGATCTAGAGGGTGTTCAGCATGTTGAGGTTGAGGCTAAACAAAATGATGTGGCCCCGTCAGGTCAAGAGTGCAACAGTTATGTTCTCTAAATTAATGAAATACTTGTAACAATAATAAAAAATGTTTTGAATTTAACCCATTTCTTTGTTATTGCAGAGGACCCCCCATTCGCTTCGGTGTCCTCGTCCTCAGTATAAGACTAGGCATACATCGAGATCACAAGCAGAGAGTGGAACAACTGCAGAGGGGGGAAATGATGATGAAACCGATGTTCCACTTAGTCTTTTCATAGCTTCAAAGAAAAAGCAAAAAAAGAAATGATTGTAATCTACCTTATTTGATAATGACTAATTTTTATGTGTTAGTGAATGTAATTATGTGCTAATTAATGGTTATGGATGATATGTGTTAATTAATATTGATGAATGTTGTGTGTGAATTAATGTTAATCAATGTTATGTGTTAATAAACATTATGTGATAGTAATGAATGAATGTTATATTTTATTAATGGTAGAATGAATGAATGTTATGAGATGTCAACGGGGAATTTAGAGTGATGTTAGGGGGGCGGAGGGGGGGGGGGGGAGGGGCCAAATGAGCTTCCACCTTCACGTGGTTGGCCCTGTTAAGTAGATAATATTAAACTATTCTCGAAACCAAGCGAAGCTCAACAAGATAACACACTTTTCAATATTTCATTATGTTGCACAGTTAATCTTATTGACTAATGTACATTGAATCTTAATTGCAGGGTCCCAGAGAGCCAACACAAACAACAACACCACAAGTTGCTGGGTATAATGAACTCATATTGTCTTGTATGTACACTAACAATATGAGTTGCTTCTAGTGTTGATATCCATGGTGGGACTGCAAAAGTTATGAATATGCCTCATCCTCGTAAGTTTTTTAATTACTTGTCATTTTCTTTAGCATTTTGTTACTTCATGAATGAGATGTTTTCAAATGTCTATTCCATGAATACCTCTCTATTGTATGCTTCATGATCTCGCTTCTGATTCAACTCTTTATATGTCCTAAAATTGTATGAGCCTAATAGCTTCTACTCTTGTTGATAGTTTGGTGGCTCTGAACAATGGCTCCTTCGAAGAAGCATGATCCTTGTAATTTTGGCCTTCCATGATGTGAAAAAGAGGTTATGTTATGAATAATGGTCCAAATGATTTAGTTATTTCTTATTATGTTAAGTATGAGTAAATTTGGGCTTCCTTGGCTATGGTCACTATTTTGTACTAACTATTGTCATTTAGTGTGATTTAAGCATGGACTTCAAGTAATCATGAGGGTGGAAACAATATTCAAGTGTAAAGGGGTACGCGGCCTTGACCAAGGGATGAAAGTATCAGGAAAGTACAAGTGATTCATGTGTAGATCAATGTATCATTCACCTATTTATTCCTAGCAACATTCTCAAATAAACAAGCAAAGAGGTATGTTGAGTGCATATATACATTTTATGTTGTCATGATATAAGTAAGATATCAAACACGTAACTTAGATTGATTTGCAATTTCAATCATAAATATTAGATCTTCCTTGTGGATTTTTGAATGCATAATGTCTCGTTGATTTCAATATCTTTATTGCAAGTACTCTTTCCAGCATGAAAGTCCACTCATTGAGGTCTCTTACTAAATGCAAGTCAGTTATCCTATCAATGATGATATGTTTTGCATGCATTTTATGGGGAAATCTTATTAATAGCTATGGTTGGGTTGTTAATTGTTTTGTGAAAATATATACAAGTAGATTGGGACATTAGAGTTATAAACAACGTAAATTGTGTTTGAGATCATTGTCCTAATTGTAACAGTCAACCACCATTGGCCCAAGGCCACACCAACACCGTTGTGACACCAAGGTTTGTGCATACTGGTGTAAGGGCTAATCTTAAAACATTTCATTACCATAACATATACCCACCTAGTGGGGTTTCCAAACACAACTTGTTTGAGTAGGCAGTATCACTAATAAACTTGTGATTGTCACAATTGGTACCCTTAGGACAGTCATTAATATTTGGTCTATGGCACTTTTTTATGGCTTCTAAATGCTTCTATGGGGTGTGTAGGAGTCCCACACATCTCTTCCAACATTCCATCCAATATTAAAGTAATAAAGTTAATTAGAAAGTTTCAAGATGCAAAAAGGTTAAAAACATATGAAAATTTCTCCACTTTATATCCTTCCTTTTCAAATGAAAACTTCTCCACTTTATATCCTCCAATGTGAGGGAGAGGTCACACTTATTCATTATGGATGCCTTTTGGCAAGAAACACACCCTTTCACCATTAGCACCCTTTGAAAGAGTGCAACTCTTCATTACTTCTGCCCTTTGAAAGGGACACAACCTTTCACAATCAGATCTACACTTCTTATTTAAATCATATCTACACTTCTTATTTAAATCAGATTTGCACTTCTGATTCCCAAATTATCCCCCTTAAATGAGGTTCTCTTCTCCCTTTTATAACTCATGTTTGAGGGAGTTGCAACTTTTCATTTCATGCCTTTGACCATTCATTAACTTAATTAAAGTTTAATTATATTTAATTATATTCGTTATAATTTAATTTTAATTTTATTATTATCATTTATCATTATATTTCAAAGTGGGGACATTACATTTTGAGTGTAAGGATTCCACTATTTGTTTGCCGGAGTAATTTCAAGTTTCATTGAAGGTATGTTTGATTCTAATACTCATGCATTCTTTAAAATACAACATAGATTGCTCAAACTGAAGGAAAGATCATTTTTGTTATTAAAATCTGAGTACAAGAAAAAAAATTAAATAATAACTTTGAATTCATCAATACAAAGTTGACCTCAATGCTGGTTAATAAATCTGGAATATATAGACATTGCTCAAAACCTCCCACACATGATCCAATTTCTATGACAAATCAGAACTTGGCCACTTCAGAATCCATCACCCAGCAGTCCACCATCAAGTTAAAGAAAAATTGAAAAGGTTTTTTCCTATTTTGAATCTTTTTTTTTGTTTTTTTAAATTTCATTTGTCTTTTATATTTTCTTTTCATATTTATTTCATGGAACACCCTGTTAGACATTGTTAAACAGATAGACAGATTTGTATTTGTCATTGATGTCAAAAGGAGATATATAGAGATGTCATTGCCCGTAGATCATATAATAGCAGTTACTCACTGATTTCATACTCACTGAATTGATAATCATTTGGTCCTTATTAGTGGTTGTATTAATATGTATTGTGGACTGCATATTGATCGGATTTGAGATTTCTAAAGATTTTCTTATTTGCAGTCTCATGATTCATGGGGATGAGTTATATTAGGTTATCCAAAATGAGTTATATGTTTCGAATGCGAACTGTTGTTGTAAGTATCGTATTGATACAAGTACCTACACTTTCAGAACAATGTTAATGGTAAATGGTGATAAGTTGATAACATAATATACATTGAATATACAACAAAAGTGGTGTCTATCCTTACCTTTGATCTGTTCTAATTGGATGATTTGTTTACATCAAAACATGGAGATAAATATATCTTGTCTTTGTATGTTGATTGTGTTTAAGACATTTGTTAGATCCATCATGATGATCGAAGTAATTGTTATGAACCTGTGTTATGGTTAGATCGATATATTTATATTGAGTCCATCCTAGAGATTAGGTTAGAACTACTTCTTATCAGCTATGGCACAATGAACTTTATTATTGTTTATGTCTGCAGTTTATATAGTTTTATCATCAGCAATACAAAGGTGTGTTGGCATTGGTTATAGTTGTTGAAATTAGTAGCTAGCTCGGATTATATTAGTTTGGATTATCAAACTTTAATGTTGCTAAAAGCAATTAAAGTTTGATCGTTATCTATGCATTTAAACTCATTAGGGTTGGGCCCAAAATAATTGTAATTAAACTGTAATAGGTCTAGACCTATTTTGAGCGGTAAATGAAAGTCTTGTAATTAATCATGCCCTATATGTAACTTGTGGGTTTTGGCGCCAAGTTGAAGGACAAAATTAAGATTATATGTGCTAGCCGACTTAGGTGAATTAAGGAGGCCAAGTATCCTATATATATGCAAGTATCATTCATTGTATCTACACATCTTTAGCGAACTTCTCCATTCTGCAAGTTCAATCTTCTATCAGCGAAATACTTCTAAGCATCAGCGAACTATTGGAGAAAGTAAACAAACCCTATCCAAGGTCAGCAGACTATTTGTCTAAGGTAGGGAATTGATTTGCAGGTGTAGTTAAGCTCATCTACAAGACAACAGAGGCAGCAAAATCCTTCCTAGGCATAGCGAACATATCCTCGTCTGCAATTTGGTGATCATTGAACTCCTTTGGCATAGTGAACCTCTTCTCACAGTCAACAAACCATCTTGCAGGGTCAACACACATACCTTCAGGTCTGCTATTTATCAGTGATCAACAAACTCCATTTGTGGACTGTAGATAAGTTACATGCTTGTTCTATTTGCTGACCTAATACTACTGTGTTAAATACTTAATGTTCTGAAGCTAATTGTAAAGAGACCTATTGATCATTGATTAATAAGATCGAAGAAATTTGGCTGGGTTTTTCACCTCCAAGAGGGAGGTTTTCCCAGGATAATTGTTTGTGTTGTCTTGTGTTTCGTTTGCATTGTTTACTTCTGAGTTTTTTTATTAAGTCTCATCACTAAAACTAACATATGGTGTGTCCCCATGAGCACATACAATGAAAGGCAAGCCCGCACATGGAGCGTTGGGACTTGTGCAAAGAGACATACGATGACACTTCCTCCACTACACTCTAGAATCTAATGCCTTGTGTAGTTTTAAAGTAGTGACCCTATGTGGATTCATTACTTTGTATCATCCTTCTCTATTGATGTTGCACTGTATTGTTCCATTACTTGTGTCATGTATGCATCGTGTATGGCATGTGTGAGCATATCATCCCCCTTGTATACTTTGATTGACTATTTGGAACTATCTCCACAAGCACGATGGGGTGGACCTAAGGGTTCCACGTGGTCGGGTGGACTTAAACAAAAGAAAGGTTGGAACTATTTTATATCAAGTGTTTTGTGGGTGGTCATAATGCATTTATGTTTTCTTTTAAGATGCTAGTAACATTATTTTTAGTACTATCTTTACCTATTGTACTTGGTTATTGGACTCGATCAACCCAATAACCTTGTACATGTGATTTATTTTATTAAAGAGGATATTCATGTAGTCTGGAATGCATGATTATCATCTTTAAATATATGTTGAATATATAATAACGAGTGACTACTTAGTATGAGATATATATACACTATCTTTACCTATTGTATTTTGCTATTGGACTCGATCAATTCCCAATAACCTTGTACATGTGATTTATTTTATTAAAGAGGATATTCATGTAGTCCGGAATGCATGATTATCATCTTTGAATATATGTTGAATATATAATAACGAGTGACTACTTAGTATGAGATATATACATGTCATTCAATAGGTATATGTCATATATTGACATAGGATGACACTTTATATGAGATTATCAATTTGGGATATACTTATAAGAAATATGTGTATATATATACTAGATAAGTTTTGGTAGCTCCCAAGAACAACTAACTTAGATAAGGTAGGTAAAGTCATTTCATCTCCCTGATTGGCTTTAAAGGCTCTTGTATTTGGGTTAGCTAATTCCCTATCAACACCATTTTTAATAGGATTATCAGTACTCAGTGGTTCATACAGTCCTCTTAGGAGTTGGACCATCTCAACCATGGTGCGCCTGATCATATTAGCTTGAAACCAGTGTGCCTCATATTAGCTTCAAACCTATGCCCCCTATTGGTAGCTGATGAGGATAGAATATCATTCGATATACATATCAATGAGGTTTGCTTTACGTCTAGATAATAATTAAAAAAAAAATTTAAATAAATAGTCGTCGGAATTACAACTGAGACTAAGCTTTCCACCGACGATGGAATCGTCGGACCAACAGCGTTCTCATTGGTGCAAAGTTTATGGAGTCGTCGAAATTCTGACTCAAACTACACAAACAGCCAATGAGGATGATGTATGTCTGATGGCACTTCCTTGTCAGACAGTCGTCGACGCATATTAATGGACCGACGACAAAATCGTCGGACAAACAGCATCCCCGTTGGTCCAAAGTTTTAGACTTCCGTCGACATTCCGACGCAATCTAAACAAACATCCGACAACTTTTTTGACCGGAAGAGCGATCATGCCCGCCGTCGGCAGAGTCCATGGGGTTGTCGTATTTTCGACAATCAGAGGCATCGTCGACAAGTTCGACGATGAGTTTTCGACGGCTACTTTTGTCGGCAGTCCAACGAAAAGTAGTCCCAATTCCAACAATCGGGCGTCAGAAATCAGTCCCGAATGTACTAGTGATCACATATGAAAGTTGGTAAACAATGAATATTTTAATGAGATAAGTTATATACTTGTGAATAGTTTACATTGGTAACATTTGTTGTTATATTGATTCATCCCCCACCCCTCTCAATATAACCGTGTGTTCTTAAAATACAATCCATCATAAATCAAATTTTGTGTACTTTGGGGTAGCAGATATAGAGCATTGTCAAAGGCTGAATGAAGATTGGTTACATAAAGCTACTCAAGCAAAGATGTTTGTTGCCCAAGCAAGACAACACCTCCAAAGAGTCAAAGAATGTTGCAAGGAAACAAAGAGAATCATCCATTAGATCTTTATTTCTTCCAAAGGAAGAAGAGGACAAAGAAGATATATTGAAGAGGTATAAGCATAAGTCTGATTTTTTGAGTTTGATCAGCAATTCTCTTTCATCTAGTGAGTCAAATTTGAAACCTTGCATTGGGAACATTCAAGTAGGGATGGCTAGGTGTGAAGTTGATTCCTTCCTATCTAGAGTTGATGGGATATTGGGTGATGAAATTTGGTTGTATTTGGGTACCTGATCAGGCCTTGTTGTCGGAACCCATCTTTCCTGCTTTTAGTAGTTGTTCTAGGTTTTAGCTTCTCCTTAAGTCTAGTTCAAGGGGGGGTGTTAGAGTAATTGGGTCTTTACTTGATTAATTAAACAACATTTGTTTAATTATTTAAGTTCCCTTTATCTCTTTTACACTTAAGCTAACTTTAGGTGCATAATAATTAATTCTTTATTCTTTGAATTAATTATTATGTGTAAGCCTAGGGTTTTCCCTTTTGAGTTTCTTGACCTATTAGAGGTTAATTTTTTTCTTTGTATCATTCGATTATTACATTACACATTTTGGTAAATATTGAACTCTCATCTTTTTGAGCATATTTTCTGTGTATTTGTTTTTCCTTTGTTGCTTCCTTGTTTCTCCTTGTTTGCAGAGATCATTTGGGCTCCTATGGTGTTGTATTTCTCAACTCTGACAAGAAAGAGGGTGAGGGAGATGAGAAAGAGAGGGAGTGATACCTGAGAGAGGGAAGAAAGTAGAGAGGGAGAGAGGGAGAGGCCTAAGAGACAAAAAGGTAGGGGTTAAGGAAGAGAGAGAGAGAGAGAGAGAGAGAGAGAGAGAGAGAGAGAGAGAGATAATGCGGATATGAGCATGTTGATTACTGAAATCTGACTGTCTGAAATTTATAAGTATACTCAAAAAACTAGAATCTGCATTATAACTCTTAGAGATCTGAAACCACTCTCAAACATCCTCTCAAACATTTCTCTTTGTTTTTTATCTTTCTTATACTTAAATCTTATATTTTATGTATATATCTTGTCGAAAAACCTAATGGAATGCTCAATGAATTGCATACAAGTACATATTACTAATTTAAATTTTATTGACAGACAAACGTGTATGTAGTATACAAACTAAAACCACGTATGGGGTTTTAGTTTCTAAAGCGTGTATGCGGTTAGTATACTTTAAACGCGTAGGTAGTTTAGCTTCAGTTGGGCTTGACAAAACGAACCTAAACGCGTACAGGGTTTTTTAAATTTGTAATACCCGTGCGCGTTTTGTGTTTTTTCATGATTTTTTTGGGGGGTGTCCACTTTTTTGCACACCGTCTTGGTGCACACACCCTCAAGGATCCTTATAAACTATATGATTTTAAATCTGAATTGGCTGCTTTAGCATTGGCTTGTTGACTAAATGCTCCCTGACATTGGCTAGAATTGAAGAGTGTGATGTTTTAAACATCACTACCAATTGTAATACTGAGCTGAAACCATTGTTGTATACAACTCTTATCAAGATTTTGTACTGTCACCTTTTGCTATTCTCGTCTTCTTCCAACAATCGGACTTGCTGCCAAGGTCTATATCTATGAAGTCCATGGCTCAAATGAAATCCATTAAGTTGTTTGGAGTTCCCTTCTTGAGCCTAGTATTTCCTTTTTCCCCACTGTGTGCTTTGATTGTGTAGAAGTACCTTATTAGGATAAGAGGATGTGATGAGCTGCCATGTACCAGCTTTATTAAGATTCGTGATTCCATCATTTCTTTGGAATGTATATGTTCACAATACAAAAACTTGCAGTCTATAAAGAAACATAAATCAGCAAGCCCCCGCAAGTGAACAATGTTCAAGACACAATCATGTAGTTGTGGATTCCATCGAATAGCAAGTTTAGTTCGTTTATTCCCCAAGGACTTAATAATTTGGTTTGCTTCAGATTTTCTGACCTTGTTTACAGCAAGAGGACAATGTCAATTTTGTGTTCTTTGATTTTTCTGTGTAGTAGGTAGTGTATTCAGAGAATCTATCCTCATGTTCCAAGATAGTATGATCATTACTGTGTCAAATTCAGATCCTCTTCTTCTGATGCTATTGTTTTCGGTGTCCAGATCTGTAATCAGATTTTCATTTCTAGTCATTGTGATAGGTGACTCCTGCCATGCTGGTTCATTTCCTATTTCTGTTTCATAACTGAAAATGAATATCCTATACATTTCTTATGTGTGCACTAAGAGCATAAGAGTATACCTTTTCAGATCAATCTCTTCAGGGCATAAATGTAACTGCTTGCTTTCTCAATTCCTTGCTTTAAATTAAGTGTAAGTTGCAGTTACATTGATAACATCTAGGAAAAAAACTGGAAAATCCTCTTAATGTAATAAAATTTGTATCCTCTACTCAATCATCTTATTTCTGGTCAGAGAACCTCAACTTTGTTACAAATTAAAATTGTGGAAATCAAAAGTTAGCATTTTTGACAACTTTCACTGACCTTATCATGTAAGTCATGTTTCAAAGGTCAAAATACTAGAGTTCTTTTAAACAGTTCTCCAAAACCAATAAAATTCAATAATAAACTGAACAATATAAAAAGTTTACATTACTGGTTGAAATGAATATAACAAAGCAAGACTCTAGGCCATCCAAATTTTGTAACGAAGCAAGTGTCTAGGTCATCCAAATTTTCTAACAAGCAACAAGAAAATTACTTCTGTATATAGCTGATAAAATCTCATTTATTCACAGAGATTCTATATACAATGGAACTCACAGATGTAACATATGTTTGAAACAGAATTGTGTAGGCCAGATGCAACAGAACCAACTGTGTTCATAACAAATCTGCTCAGTGATCTCCATTTGTTGATGTTTTTGGGGTAAACGCAAGCTGACAAGCTAAAGCTAGATGATCACTTCCCCATTTCTAATAACCAGTTGACACACTGTTAGTCTTCACATCATGCAATAAGAGAATGAAATGCACATATGAAACAAGTTCTGTGTTTGAATCATCTAAAAATATAATCCCTTAGATTTTTCACATGCTTAAACTAAACAGTTACTTTACTTATATCATCCAAAAATGTTACATCATATATTGACAACATGCGTAGAGGGAAGTTAACCGAACATATCATGAATATATTCAGAACTCATAAATAAAGAAATGATCTTAAATATTGGCAAAAAATACCTCGGGAATAAAGATATGTAATCAGATGCTAGGTATCAAACTAGAATAACAGCAACACAATGAACATAATGCTAAATAAAAGTCTCAAAACTAAAGAATTTCAACCAAGCAATTCAACTCTAAAGGCTATTTGTCAAGGGAAATTGTCTGTAGTTAAAAAAAAAATTCCCAAGAAAAAGACATTTTATAGTTGAAAGAAACCCAAGCTTTACATGCTTTCCCCAGACAATATTGAGACAGGCATAGAGAAAATTAGAGATGAAAATACACATTGAGAGAGGAGACATACCCTTGTTGGAAATCCCCTTGTACGCTGAAGAACATGTATTGGTAAACTATCCAATATTTTAACAGTCTGGAGACCCTCAGTGCACCTGTATCCAAATTGATTACCTTCAATATCTAGATAGCTTGTTATTTATTTTCCGTAATATCTAAGCATTTAAGTTTGGTAAGGCAGTTTTCAAATCATGTAATGATCCTTATTGGAATAATGCAATTTTTTTGTGATTCCTGATTTACACAAAAACAGGAAAAAATAAGGAATACAAAATAGCACTATTGAAGTTCAATAATAATTAATTATTATTATTAAAACCAAAATCTGAAACAAGATACAAAATCCCATCAATCAATAAGTCCCAGCAGAAATATCATTAATATTAATATGCTGCAGAACCAACTTATAGATTTAGCGAACGAGATCATGTCACATTGTACAGCTGCTAAAGTGGAAATACTAATAGTATGGCAACAGAATAAATAAAGTTTCAACTATATGAACATGTTATGGGTCCCTCGTGTAATTTTGGCACTCCCTTTGGAAATAAAATAAAAATAATGCAAACTGCTTTGGCAGACTTGGTTGAGGAGACGTAACCTTTGATTGAAGAGTTGCTTGGTTGGGTATAAATAACAGATCCTTTTAGTTTTATTATTAGAAATCTGATTGAATATCATTCCTATTAAAGGCAGTTGTAAGCAGAACTCAGAAGCAGATTTAAGGAGCCTTTGTGAGCAGATTGTTGAAGTTTCATTTCAGACACAATGAGCAGACCTGTTTAAGTATAAGGAGCAGTCTTACGAGCAGACTTACTTCAGTTCATAAGCAGAATTAATGAGTAGACTTCTTCTCATAAGCAGGCATATTAAGTAGATTTATTGAGCAAATTTTCAGTTCAGATTTGGTTCAATCTTATGAACAGATTGTTGCAGACTTAAGGGCAAATAAGTGCAAAAAACCTTGAAGAACATAAGCAGAATTGAGAAGAATTCTTGAGCAGACTTGTGGAGGAAGATCAGATCTATCACTTATCACTTTATTCTTTTAGAGGTTGGTGCCTCAAAGAGATTGGTGTCACTTGCTGAGTTGGTGCTCAGTTGTGGGGATTGGTGTCTCCACTAGGTTGGTGCCTACGAAACCACTGAAGTGGATTAGTGTTTCCTGTGGGTTAGAGCCTACGAAAAATAAAAGCAATATATTGCTGTGATTTTCTCCCGCAAGGGCTTCCATGTAAATCATGTGTTCTTTTGTTTCTATTTGCTAGATCTTGCATTTGTGGTTGATCATGCTTTGAAGTATTACTATTGCATCTAATCAAGGTTTGAAAAGTAAAAGTTTGTTGATATATTCTTAGGTTCTCATAGGCTAAGTGGATATGGTTAGAGGACTCAATATCCTGAGGTGAGCCCTAGTAGAGGTTTTCAAAGTATTCCAACAGACTTTCTATTTTTAGCATATGGCTATTTTTAATAAGTGTTATTTTTAGCACTTGGTCTTGGCTTTTATATCTCTCAGTTCAGTGCCTTGGTGAGTTCTAAGGTTTTCAAATTGATATTTGATTTATGTTACTTAGTTCTTTTATAAAGTCACTTTATAACTTAAGTGAGGGTAATGGGTGAAGGAACAAAAATGGACCACTAAGAGGGGGGTGGATCAGTGGTAACTAAAACTTCAACTTATCAAACTGATTTAAATTCTAATAACATAAATCACTAAGCTATGAGTAGAGATATTAAACTAGTCAACACACACACATAAGAGGCAAACCCATAACACAAGATATACGAGGAAAACCCAATGTGGGAAAAACTTCAATGAGAAATGTTGTTGGAGTCTACTGCTCCAATCTAGCGTCATAGTAATAACAGTTTACAATATTTATGGGCACCAACCCAAAGGAGCTACAACCCCTGAAGTTTATGGGCACCAACCCCTAGCTTTATGGGCACCAACCCCTTGCTCTGAGCACCTACTCAAAGATTTACAATGAACATATATTGAATACAATTTAAATAACTTGTTGCAAATGAGGTTTTGCAACTCACAAATATTCTTCTCTTGAGATTGAACTGACTCGTTTCTACTCTCTGCTCTCTGCTCTCTATCTTCTGCTCGGGTCACTTCTCCCTCTCTGCCTCTCATAGCGTACATAACCCACTGTGTTATCTGCCTCTGCTCTCCACACTTTGGTCTCTGGTTTCTGCTGCTCTCTAATCTCTACTTTCTTCGTGTGTCTACAAACAGCTCTGTTTTTTGCCTACCTTTGTCTCTGCTCTGATTAATCTTCCTTCTCTGCCTCTTTGTGTGTACAACCCTCTGTGTTCTCTACACTCTGGTTTCTACTCTCTAGACTCTGATCTTTGTCATACACTTAAGTCTCCTCTCTTTACCCTCAGATCTCTGCACTCTGGTCTGACTCCCTTGTTCGCTATCTTCTCTTTGCTTTACTCGGTGTGTATTACCCACTGTTTTTTTCACACTTTGTTCTCCCTTCTTTGCTTAGTGCCTTTTTGTATCTACTTTCTTTTCTTTTATGCACTTCTCTGTTCTTTGTTCTCAGCACAACACCACCTTCTTCTCTGCACGCCTTTGTGTAATGGGGATGTTCCTAATTTACTTCTATGTGCTCTACTTTCTATACTCTGTTTTGCATTTTCTGTTTATGCTTATCTTCTTCTCTTGTCTGCTCACCTGCTCTTCACCTGCATCATTCACACCCCTCTCTATTCTACAAACTACTTCACTTCTCTACACACTTGCTACAATCTGCATCTGCCTTTTGATAATCCTTTGTGCACTGTAAGGTTTCTGGGTTCTACACCTACTCACCACTGTGTTTTCTACACATGTTGTAGCTTCTTCTCTGCAACCCTGTTTTTACAATTTTGTACTATGTTTTTACAGAGCTGCTTCACCTCTCTCTCTACACGCCAGCAACTTGCCACATTTGTCAACTACACGGACACCTTTGTCAAAATAATTCCACTTAATAAAAAACACTTTTCCTCTTAAGGTTTTCCCTCCAAAAGATAATTCACAAGAGATCTTCTGGAGTCTCAAAAAAAAAATATTTTTAACAAATTGATCGGATGCCATCATTAATTGTATCTTCTTCCTTCCTTAGATCGAACTCTGAGTACAGATTACTAAAGTTAGTAATCTTCACCTGCACACTGCACTGATATCTTGTCTGTTGAAAATCATCTGATCTTCTCGAGCCTCACACTCAATCTTCTATAGGTTTTTCATTAAATGCAGTCACCTTCCTTAGATGTAGCTTCCACAATAATCAGATTTTATCAAATGGGCCCCAGCAGTTCCTTGACAACAGCATCTAATTTGTTCCATGCATGCCACGTTCTCCACGTCATCATCATCGTCAAGTCAAAGAGTGGTCAAGCATCCATGTGAGCCAATTTTGTGTCGGCACCTGGTGATATGCCCATCGTGTTTTCAACATCGCAAACCATACCTGCGGGATCGTGTGACTGCGCACCTTCTCCCATTTTACTTATCCCGCGAGTTGTTTTTCATCACCCTTCTGAGCCGCGGGCTAGCGAGACCATTGGTTTCGCAACTTGGTATGATATCCCACAGGGTCTTTTGTCTTGTCTTCCTTGTTGCGGGTTGGCAGGGCGTGGCGCAAAACACATCGTTTTAGCTAATGCAGCAAACATTTCTTCCATCTGATTACCTCGCAAGATCATTTTAATTCATCTTCTTGCACACGGGATAGTCGGGAACTTCATTTGCTTCACTTTTTGTTATCCCATAGGGTTATTTTCCCACATCCATCTTGTCACTAGATAGCAGGAAACTTCAATTGCTTCACTTTTTGTTATCCTGCAGGGTTATTTGCTCCCATCCATCTAGCCGCGGGATAGCGAGGGCCTTCATTTGCTTCATTTTTTGTTATCCCGCAGGGTTATTTTTCCACGTCTATCTTGTCGCAGGATAGTAGGGGCCAGTGGTGATAAACACAGCGTGATATCTAAACATCTTTTAGCTAGCTACCTTGGTCGAAGCAAAACATGTTGACCTACGAAACAACGACCACACTCTGTTCTCTGTCTACGCATGTAGTGATAAACACATCGGGTTTTCAACAACATTTTTTATGAAGCTTTATTGACAAGACTCGATTGATCTCAAAAGCAGTCAAGGCATCTTGCCGAAATGAAAACTCTTATCAATAAACTCAGGAGCCCTATTGCATGTAGATAACATGGTGGGATGTCTGCAGTGCAACAATACATTTTCTGAGCCAATGCAATTTGCCCAATTCCTTCACAGCTCTATTGCCTTTTTCCTTTTATCCAATTATAGTTCCAAATAGCTGACCCCATTGCCTTCTTTATCTTTTTAGTGACTTTTGACTACATGCACCTTCCATACTTATTCAGGTTGCTTGTATACAATAAGATCTACTCAACTTTGACAACATGAATTAATCAGCTCTTCATCAGCACCACAACACCTTCAGCCAATCTGATCTTCCTTTGGGATATGCATCATCCAACATTTTTGTCCAATCTTATCTACACACTTGAGCACTCACAATTGCTCAACTCTGTCAATCTGAGACCACACCATCTCAACCAAACCTGATCTTCATCTGGGGCATTCATCATGTTGCATCTCTGTCTAGTGGATGTCTCTGCATCTTCTCAACTGTTGACATCAATGACAATCTAATGCCAACAATGGGTTTATGAAGTGTACCCCTTGTTATACACCTAGTAAAGTGGTAACTTAAAGTTGTTTTAAAAGGGGCAAGAATAGACTTCCTAATGTGACACCAAGAAAGGGGGATATTTTAACAGATAAATATTTTAGCCTCCCAAAAGTGATGCTAAGACATAAGGAGAAAATAAAGTATTTTTAAAATGTTATTTTATGAGTTCAAGGATGGGTCAAACCTTTTAGGGTTCATTTCATGTTGCTTGAAGTGAAATGGGAGGGAAAATAATTCAAATTCAAATTAAGATTGCCCTAATTCTTTCCTCACTCTTATATTGGTTTGAGCTCTCATTTGGTGATGCTTGCTTTGACAACTTAATGTTATGCTATCGATTGATTACTGGAGTTAATCTTTGGCTAGATTGAGGACAAAATCCCTTTATTGGGTAGCTGGTTTTGGTGGTGAAACATCCACACTAGCTGGTTGGTGCTTGTGGTTAAAGTTATTCAGTGATTTTGGCTTTGTGGGTTATTTTGGGTTCACTTAAGATGAGGATATATTCAATTTTCTGATGTGAGAAATTAGTTGCTGGTGTATATTTTTTGTGTAGCTGGAAATCAGATTTATGCTCAGTACTCAATGGGTCTACTAAGTTTCAATCTGGGTATCTTTCCATTGTATTCCTCTTGACTGCAGACTATCTTTTGGGCTATCATTTGTGAGTTCTGATGAAGAACAGAGTTAGCTATGCAAAATTGCCCCTACCACTAGGGGACCCCTCCTTGCTAGGTCATGGGTCTTGAGAGGAAGAGTTAATTGAGCATTGTGGGTATTGGAAAGTGGTCTACATTGGATTTTTATGTTGTTCACAAACATAGATTGCTGGAGCGGATTTTGAGCAGTTGGTGACATATTCTTATCCCAAAAAATTGTCTTTCACCATTTTATGCGTTGCATTGGTGTTGAAAAACATTTCTGAGCATTCTCTTTATGTTTTAAAGACTTATTCAAGTCTGCTGGGTGAAAATTTTGTACACTTGGGGAATGTGCAAAATTGTGGTTTTAGCCACGGCGTGTGAGTATGATACTCTCCTAATTTAGGGAAGGCTCCCCCTATCTACAAACTAAGCTAATCTAATATGGGTGGGACAACAGACTTTCTTCTTCTTTCAAAAAAAACTATACTCTTTTCTCTTCACAGAAAAGTAATAGCAATTGGAAATAAATAACAGCAAATACAGAAATGAGACTTTTTTGTAGGATTTTTGGAATATAAAGGGAAGCAAAGTTTCCATGAAAGCACAAAGACCTCTGTCACTTCCCCAAGATAGGAAAACAGAAATGAAAGCATAAAGTCTTCAGCGCTTCTACTGTTCAATCAACCTTTGTAGATGATTTTCTGGTAACTAAGCACAATATGTAGCAGCTCAAAGTCTAACCACACAATGCACCTCTTATGCACAAACATAGAAAATAAAAGTAGCACAAAGTCTGCAAGTTACCCCTTTGCTTGAGCGTCCTGCAATGGTTTCTTACGTGACAAGCAGCTCAAAGTCTGCAAGATTGAGCTCAAATCCCTCTTGTGTAACACCTCAAAACTCACAATCAATCTCTAAAAAATGTCGTCACATAACACCTTGAATCAACACAAAGTTTGAAAGCAATTTGTGTCTTTTAATTGACTGCAATCTGATTTACAACTAAGCTCAAAGTCTTGAGAGTGTACATACAAACTAACAGAGTTTTGTTGCATTGCCAAAAGATAAAGATTACAATAGATCCCCTCAAGTATTTATAGGAGAGGAGGCTTGAGAAAAAGGTGGGAGGATCCCAACTAACTCAAGAAATTCTCTCAACCACCGTGACTTATTCCAACTACAGTCCTAATTGAACTCAACTTGTAGTTGCTTTACATGTAATTACAAAAGTGCAAGTGATGAGTTCACTTGAAATTACAATTTTTTTGTTTTTTTACATGTAACTTGTCAAAACAAAATTACAAATGCATAATTAATCTAACTGTCCAAAGACACGACTCCAACTACATCATCCTTTGTTCGTGATGATCTTCATGCCACTTCAGGATGCTAGAACTTGAAGTATTCTGGATTGGTGAAGACATCTTGAACCAGAACGAGAATTTGCATCCTTAATGATCTTTGTGTCCTTGGCCAACGAACTTCAACCTTATCTTCTTGCTTGGGGTAGTACTGGCTTTTCAGGAAGGAAAGGGCTGCCTTCCTCTTTTCATGTCATGACCATCTTTGTCTTGAAAGCATTCTATAATTTGCATCCATGAATTGATGTTGTATCTCTTGTTTGTATCATCCTCCAATCTTGAAATCTGCTTGCAAAATAAGGCCCATGCCTTAATCCATTGATTTGGTAGGTCGCGTGTGCAAACAAGACAGACAAGGGAAGGGATAAATTGATGCAAAAATGAGCTTACAAGTGAATTTTGGGTTCTGGAAACTGCATTACATGTGTGGAAAAACAAGAACATTAAGTTGCAATTGTGGAGAAGAAACATGCAACTTCATATCTGTAATGGGTAACTACAAGTTTGCACTTGTAATTGGACTTTTAAGACTCATTTTCAAGTCTTTTTTGAGTGCATTTTGGACAAATTGAGTTTTGGAAGGCTAACTGTAAGTGAAGACACAACTGCAATCGGGTTTAAAAATTCGGACTGCAAGTAGACTTCAAGTGGGAAAAATGAATGAAGGTGAAATGAATGGATGAAATGGGGTTTTGACATGAGGGGAAAATGGAAGGAATGATACAAACCGGTAATGGCAAACTTGGAAAATGGGAAAAGCTCTTGTTTGCAATCAGATTTGTAAAACCCGAAATCAAATGAATGAGTCTCATGGCAATTCTTCAATATTTGTTAATTTTGTAAAAAAAAGATTAACTCTATTTACCATATGGGAAGAACAAATAAAAACCAGAATTTAAACAAGATCAATGCAACCTCTTTCACGTCCAAAATCCAAGGCTCAACAACCGGCATGAATGTAGGACACATTTACCAAAAAATGTTTGAAGAAAACGTGTTCTGCTTGAATGTAAACCACCAAGTATTAAGTGCCAAACACTACAATTTGAATGTAATGCAAAACGTGGCCAAAACATGAGCCAAAAACGGATTCAAAAACGTCTTCAACAACATCTTCAAAAACGCCTTTAAAAATGCAAAATGTATTTGCCAAAACCGTTTTTGGTGAAAAACATGGCAATCAGCATTGATTCCCAACAATTTTGCATGAATGTTGGACAGATTTTGGGGAAGAAAGCCACAAAAAACGGATTTGTCGGAGCAAATGTGCAGGTCAGGTTCTTCATTTGCAAATACAAGTACCAAATGCCTTAAAAAAGATGCAATCAGGTTTTAGAAACCCCATTGCAAATTTTAATTACTTCACTTTTCTCTTCCTTGGGCATATTCAGGTTTTAGGGAAGAAAGAACAAAAAGACATGTCAAAATAACTTGTAATAGGGAAATACAATCCCCTTTACAAGTTTAAAATAACTTTGACAAAAAGACTTGTAATAGGGAAATACAATCTCTTTTACAAGTTTAAAAGACAAACAACTAAAAGGACATAAAACATGTAATAGGGAAATAAAATCCATATTACATTGTAATGTCCCTGTTTTTGTGAGCGTCAGAGTTCGAGGGATTAGCCTATTATTTGGACTCTCGTAGGCTAACATTCGGGATAGAGAGTCTCAGTGGCAGTTTCACTTCTTCATTTCAGTCTTGGTTTCAATATCAGGGCCTTTGCAGTCAGTGTATGAGCTTAGTTGAGGGACTTCTATTTATAGTAAGTCAATCTGGTAGTTGTGATATTTTTAGTCAGCGCACCTGGACACATGGGGGTTATTCAATATTGACCCCAGCTTTTGACGGCACGTCAAAAGACTAAATATTGAAGGAGATATTAATATTTTAATGGTTAAGCTATTTAATTAACTTATATGGATATTATAAAGTCATAAAGTGACTTTATTAAAATTATAAGCCACTTAAATATTATAAAGTGACTTTATAAAAAATTAAAAGGTCACTTAAAATATTAAAAGTGATTTTAAATCATTTAAATGTAAAAGTGCATCCAAGATGAATTTAAACTATTGAAAAGTGATTTAAATACATTTAATGTATTTAAAATTGCATTTGGGCATACTTTCTTGGCATTTGTGTTGTTGGGGATATAAGGGAAAAAGAGCAATTCAAACTCCATTATTGATTATTTGACATTGCTTGATTTTTCTCTATGGATTGTCTGAGACAAGGGTTTCAGAGGGTTTGCTATTGAAGAACGTTCATTCTTCATGGATCTGTGATTCTGAGGCTATGAAAGATCAGCTGAACCATTGCAAACTAAGAGGGCTTCATTCAGAAGTCTTTATGTGCTTCACTGGTGGTTTATTTCTGCAGTTATTTACAATTTGGAATAGGGAAGGAGGCAATACAATTTAGATGCCTCACTAGCAGCATTTTGAATTCAATAAAGGCAGCCGTACCTCCTTTGCTGGCTGTACACTTTCAACTTGCCATGTGGGGGTTCCAAGAAGGACGTTTTTGGTTGGAGGTTGAAACGCCTCCCTAATTTGCATTTTGAGTGCACAGTTCCCAACGCCTAGCCTATTCAGGCTATTCTATCAACTTTCAAACTTAGAGAAATCACATTCTGGACTTGTACACCAATTTTGGTCAGTTTCCCAGTTTTGGCTGGCAAACACCAAAATTCTTCATTTAAAATAAGCTAAGGACCTACGGTTATGCAATTAGCAGTAGAATTTATTGTAGCAGTTATCTTATTCATAATATAGTTGCAGTTGTTCTCAATTTCATTTCTATTTGGTTCTATGTGCAATTCTTGCCTGGCACGTGTTATTTTTTGCTTTAAAATTGTTCAAAAACCTTGAAAATTCAAAAACACGTCAGCAATAGTAATTCAGGAGAGTTAGAACCAGCAGGGTTCTTACATACATCTAAAAATCACTAAGTAGGAATTTTTAAAAGAAATTACAAGTTCTTATAATTTTAAATTCACTTGTAATTTGTCCAAAAAGTTCCCACGACGATTTTAAAGACATAAAAAGCAAGGGGGAAATAAAAAGTAAGTTACAAGTGACAAGTTTTAAATAAAGTGCACTTGTAATTGTTTTAAAATTTCCCTACAACACTAAAACAAGAGAAAATTAAAACTAGCAATCAAAGGAAAATTTCCCACCTGCAGTGAGGAAGAAAAAACCCGAAATTGAAGAAAAAACATAGCAAACAAACTCGAAACACGATGAGATTTCAAACGTGAATCGAGGATGGATCAAAAATCAGTCCAATTCAACAAAGAGCAAAAATTTTGCCTCGAGAAGTGTGCCTTGAGAGTAAAATCTTCAATCTGCAGTGACTACTCTAAAACCCGAAATTTGCACAAATATCTAGGAAAATGAAGACCAAAACTCACCAAAACTTGGACAATGATGGCAAAAACACCCCCCAATGATTTGACACTAACAAATGTGAGTTTTGCACCTCGTAAAACGTGCCTTGGAGACAAAAATGATGCATTTTAAACAAAAATTTGTAGGGGTTGTCACATTTATGAATTTTGAAAAATGAGGACAATAGTCTACAACATGTTTTGAACCTGATTTGCAATGTTTGAATAAGTTCGATGAAGTTTGAATGAAGACTAGTTGTTATCAGTTCGTAATGTTCTAGACCATGTTGCAAAGTATCATGTTTTATGTATGTCTCTTATCTTGAACGAAATCTGAAAGAATCAAATAGCAAACTCATTTCATTGATTACATAAACTTGCAAAACATATACTACAAAAAAAAAAAAAAAATCAGGCATGGACATTTCATGAAGATAAGCATATGGGATACAAATCAGACTTATAACCAACAATCAAAATGTCATAAGCATGTATCCTTGTCACATGGGAATATTATGGTGCTCATAAATAGATAACCGGAACTCGATGAATGCAAGAATATGCTTGCCAATGTTATTCCTAGAGGCACAACTAGAGCTGTTATGCTTAAAAAAGAATCAAGAGAGCAATCAGAACATAAAAAGAAATATAGGATGCTCTAATTTTAAACAAGCTAGTTTCTACATCCCTTTGTTATTGGAGTTGGTGGAGTTGGTGGACCGTTAGCCTATTCAGTTTGGTTCTTCGTTCTTGTAGGCTAATGTGTAAGGGTTAGAGAACTTTGGAGGCAGTAGTATTTGATGTTTACTTGAGCTTCCACCATTATTATCAGCATATAGCCCTTTTCTGGAGTGATTTTGGGTTAGTCTTCCAATACTTACTATTTTTAGTAAGTTTGTTTCAAGCACCAACTGGACCAACTAGCAAGTTACTATTTTTAGTATTGTCGGTGGGTTTAATTTTGATGATTATCTCAATGTTTAATATAGTCCAGTGGTTTTAAATAAAATAACAATGTTTTTAATTTATAAAGTTAAATTAAAGATTTAAATTTATCATTATTTTAATTATTTAATGAAGGGACTATTAAGGCTAGTTATAAAGTAAAAGGTGATTTATTTTAAATGGGTGGGGCTTTATTATTTAATGCTAAATTGGGAGATTAAAAAGAGACTTTATTACATAAAAAGCATAAGTGAAAGGGGCCGAAATGCCTGGGTGAGCTAGAAAGGGAGTTTTGTGAAACTCATTCGTTATATTGAATTTTGATATTTTAATATTGCCATTTCTTTTGGAGGAGATTGATCTTCTTTGGTTTCTAAGGGCGAAACCCCTTGCAAGCAACATTCTCCACGTTGTTGAGAGATATAATCTGGAGAATTTCTTGGTGTTTTCGTACAAAAAACACAGTTGGGTTCATTTGTAATTCAAATTTCTGATATTGCGAGGGTTTGCATTGCACATTTGGTCAGGAAGGGTCGATTTTGGGGAAGTTATTTCTGCTGCTCACATTTCCTAGCTTGGCTGTACATCTTCTTGGGCTGGGCTGTACCATTTATTGCTGGCTGTACTTCATGAGCAAGCCGTACTAATACAAGGAGGGGCGTGAGGGCATTGTGAGCAGGTCATTGGCTGTTGGAGGCGATTTGTGAAGGGTTTCATGGGGTTTTGATTCTTTTGAAGCATTTCTATCTATCCTCTTCATGCCATCCAAGTTGAAAGCTATCTTGCTAGGAGCCTACAGTTTGGAGCCTTGTATTTTCTGGTTGTTTATTTGCTGCAGTACTCTATTCTTCTTACCAGAAAATGGGTATGTCATATTTATGTTTGTAATCAGATTTACCCATCCAGGTATCTTCAGTTTTGGCTCTGTAACGCACTTTTAGTTTATGCCTGATTTTAAGTATTGAATATTGCAAGCAATTCATTTGTATTTTCTGTTCTAGTATTGTATTTATTGCATTATAAATCTGCTCTTATGTTCTCTCTATCAAACATTCCCAAAACACATTTCAAAAACAAAAAACAAAGGCAAACAGGGCTGCATTATACAATTATCCACTCTATGTATGTCATTGCTTATTTAGCTGAAAATATTTGTACTTATTATCCTCATCTGTGCATCAAGTCAACAAATGACACTATATAATCTTTATTTTTTAGTGCTTGGCAATAACAGATGGAATAAACATTATCATCTGTTTCCAAGCCTGTCTATCCTAATTAATGTTAATTGTAACTAGGGATATAGGGGTTCGGATTGCCTTAAGGCAACATCCGAACCCCATTTTAGGACCGGGTCCTATCCTAGGGTGACGTGACCCTATTCAATGCCACGCTAAACTCACGCCATTTAACATTGGCGCCAAAATCCAAGGAGGCCGACTTACATTTGAAAGAATAAATGATGCATATAAGTAAATGAAAATTTGCAAGTCAATAATCAATCAAGTTCGATAATATACAAGGCGATTTAGCTTTGCTGTGCAAAGTCTTAAGAAGGGTGCGACCTTAAGGAAGATTGAGAACTTGTTCAGCTTGGTGCGAAATTGTCCAAGAGGACATAGTGGATCTTGATGCAAGCCTTTGAAGTATACAAGGAACAGATCTGATATGTGCAAATCAGATTCAAGCTAAGTATTGTACTTATGTTTAGAGGAGAATATATATAATCTGACCTGTGGGTCTTTCATGCTAGGTTTTTCCTCCTTGGAGGTTTTCCCAAGGTATGCTTGTTTGTCTGCTGTTCCATTTCTGATTTATGTTGGCTTATTAAATAATGTAAATCTGAATACAATCTAGGGCACAATTAATCTATGTTGGTTTACTAAAATACTGCAAATCTGATTACAATCTAGGGCACAATTAATCTATGTTGGTTTACTAAAATACTGCAAATCTGATTACAACCTAGGGCATAATCAAATATATGAATCTGATTAACATACCTAGGGTTTAAAATAACATGGTATAAGAGCTATAGGTGTCATTAACCTCTGATTTTAGCAAATCAATTGTTGCATATAGCTGTTGTTTTGTGTTCAAATTAAAGATGTCAGGTTTGAAGGCTGAAGATAGGCTTGAGGGAGCCATTGATTTTGCTGCTTGGAAAGTTCGTATTCTATTGATCCTTGAAGAAAATGATCTACTGAAATTTGTAGAAGAAGAAAGGCTGTCTCCTCCAGAAGATGCTGAAGAGCTGAAACTGTTCAAGAAAGATTCCCTCAAAGCTAGAAGGATCATAATTGAGTCTGTCAAGGATCATCTTGTCACTGTCATATCAAAGTTTGTATCTGCCAGAGAAATGATCAAACACTTGGAAGGGATGTATGAAGTCAACAATCTCAGCAGGGCTCTTGCCCTAAGACAGCAACTTCTTCACATGAAAATGAAAGAAGAAGACTCAATCATAGCCTACTTCATGAAGATCAATGAACTAAAGGACAAGCTAAGCACTCTTGATTGCCAAATCTCAGATAAAGATCTTGTTATGATTGCATTAAATGGCCTACCTGATGAATGGGAACCATTCATTCGTAGCATTGGTTGAAGAGCCGATCGTCCCAACTTTGAACGTCTTCAATCTGATTGCATCGAAGAGGAATCCCGAATTGAGGTAAGAGGAAAACTGAAGAACTCTCTCAAAGATAATCATGTTCTCTTATCTAAATCTAGGAATGGTGGTCATTGGAAAAAATAGAAGAGAAGCAAAGATTTTAGATCCTCCTCCTATGATCCAAGGAAAAAGTCAAGAGATTCCTCCCACATTCGTTGCTTCAGATGTGACAAATATGGTCACTATGCCAGAGATTGTCAGAATGACCCAAAGGAAAGGGAAGCCAACTTAAATGAAGTTGCCGAACAAAGTGAAGACTACCTTCTTATCTCTGCTCTTTCCAGCAATGTTCCTACGGACAGCAATACGTGGATTCTTGACAGTGATGCCTCCAGACACATCTCAGGATTTCGTGAGCATCTCTCAGATCTGATTGAAAAAGACACCAATCTTCATGTAGTAATCGGTGATGATGCTCGATACTCAGCAAAAGGTTCTGGCACTACCTCTTTAAAACTAGATTCTAGTATTTCCTTACAACTCTGTGATATTCTCTTTGTACCTGGTATTAAAAGAAATCTTATTTCCATTTCGGCTTTAGAAGATAAGGGTTTGCAAATAGCATTTTCTGAAGGGAAAGTACTCGCTTGGCCTAAGAAATCTAATTTCAAATCTGCTCGTATTATTGGAAATAGATGTTATAGTTTATATAAGCTTGCAGCTAATCCAATTCAAACTCTCAATCATGAGACCCCTGAATCATGTGAGCTATGGCATAGAAGATTGGGTCATCTTCACTTTCAAGCTCTTCCCACTCTCGGTAAAATGGTCAAAAGTATGCCTAACCTCAGTTTATCTCATGATGATACTTGTAAAGGTTGTGCAATGGGTAAGAATGTAAAGAATCCCTTTCATAAAAGCGATAGTAGGGCTAAAGAAAGGTTAGAACTTATTCATTCAGATTTATGTGGTCCTATGTCTCTAGCATCTCCTAGCGGTTTCCTATATTATGTTATCTTCATAGATGATTTCTCTAGGAAAACATGGATCTATTTTCTTAAAACTAAAGAGTCTGAAGAAGTCCTAAACAGATTTAAAGAATTCAAAGCCTTAGTTGAAAATACTATAGGAAATCGAATTAAATGTTTGAGGTCTAACAATGGAGGTAAATACACCTCAGGTAGCTTCTATGACTTTTGTATTAAAGCAGGAATTAAGAGGGAGTTTTGTGTTCCCTACAACCCTCAGCAAAATGGAGTTGCTGAAACAAAGAACAAGACCATTGTTGAAGCTGCAAGAGCCATGATACATGATCAGGACTTGCAACCTTTTCTATGGGCAAAAGCATCCAAAACCGTAGTTTATATTCAGAATAGATGTCCTCGTCGAGTCCTAAAGGATGTGACACCTGAAGAAGCCTTTTCTGGAATCAAACCAGACATCAGTCACCTAAGAATATTCGGAAGCCCTGTGTATGTTCATGTGCCTAAAGAAAAACGAACCAAGCTGGATCCATCTGGAAAGAAAGGCATCCTAGTAGGATACAGCGAATCTTCCAAAGCCTTCAGGATCTACATTTCAGGTCAAAGGTATGTTGAGTTAAGTAGAGATGTAACTTTTGAAGAAGATATTGCTTTCAAAAGATCTAAAGGTTCATTAACCAACTATAATGATATGGTGATGGAAAATCAAGATTCAATTGTTGATGCTAACCCTGAGTTACAGGAGGAGTCTACTGATCTTCCAAATCAAGAAGTTCAGAATGACTCATCAGAACCCATGCAATCTACCGATATTCCTCAGGATATTGTGGTCTGCAAGAAGAGACCACTTTGGGTTAGAAATACGATTCAAGATGCTGAAGGGTTTGCTGCTCCCAGAGGAACTTTCAAAAATAGCAAGAGTGTTCAAAATCACGCCAACTACATTTCTATGATGTGCAATATAATTGAGTCTGAACCCCACAATATCGAAGAAGCTATGTCCGATCATGCTTGGAAATTAGCCATGGATGAAGAGTATGGGTCTATCATCAAGAATAATGTCTGGGACATTGTACCCAGACCCAAAGGTAAGTCTGTCGTTTCTTCTAAATGGTTGTTTAAAATTAAACATAATGCTGATGGTAGTATTGAAAAATATAAAGCTAGATTTGTAGCACGTGGTTTTTCTCAAAAGGAAGGAATAGATTATGAAGAAACCTTTGCCCCTGTTGCTAGATATACCTCTACTAGGTCTATAATAGCTATTGCTGCAACCAAAGGTTGGGAGCTGCATCAAATGGACGTTAAGACAGCCTTCCTTAATGGTGTCATTGAGGAGGAAGTCTATATTGAGCAACCAGAAGGTTATGTAATCCATAAAAGAGATTCTCATGTTTGCGGGTTGAAGAAAGCCTTATATGGGCTCAAACAGGCTCCTCGCGCTTGGTATGAAAGAATTGATAAGTACTTACTAAGTTTAGGGTTTTCCAAGAATGATGTTGATGCTAACATTTACTTGAAAGTTTATAATGATGAGATGCTTATTTTAGTTTTGTATGTAGATGATTTATTTCTCACGGGTGAAAATAAATTAATCATGAGATGTAAAAAGGAATTAGCCTCAGAATTTGAAATGAAGGATTTAGGTCTAATGCATTACTTCCTAGGGTTAGAAGTATGGCAAAGAGCTAATGAAATCTTTCTAAGTCAGGGAAAATACACTATTGATATTTTGAAAAGATTTAGAATGATAGATTGTAAACCTATGCGTACTCTTATGGAATCTAACTTAAAGAAGTTAAATGTTTCTGCAGCTAACTCTGATTTTGCAGATCCCTCTGAGTACAGGCAGTTGATTGGCTCCCTGATGTACCTAGTCAATACTAGGCCAAATATCTGTTATGCGGTTAATGCTCTTAGTCAGTTCATGAGCTCACCTAAACATGTTCACCTGGTTGCTGCCAAGCACATTCTAAGATACCTACGTGGCACGATTGGTTATGGGCTGAAGTATTCACTTAATACCCCAATTCTCCTGAAAGGCTACTCAGATTCAGATTGGGCAGGAAGTGTCAAGGACAGGAAAAGCACTTCAGGCATCTGCTTCAATTTGGGCTCCGCAGTAATCTCTTGGGCATGCAGAAAGCAATCTTCGGTAGCATTAAGCACTGCACGCACAAGCTAAATACATTGCCGCATCTGTTGCATCCAGAGAAGTAGTGTGGCTTCGTAAGCTCCTTGTTGGATTATTTGGTCAAGCCAATGATCCCACCACCATTCATTGTGATAATCAAAGCTATATAAAGATGTCAGTAAATCCTGTATTTCATGATCGGTCCAAACATGTGGAAACACACTGTCATTACATTCGGGATATGGTGCAGAGAGGCGCCATTCATCTAAAGTACATTAGCACAGATGAACAGATTGCTAACATCCTCACCAAACCTTTATCCAAAGTGAAGTTCGAGTACTTCAGAGATAGACTTGGTGTCATGGAAAACAGAATCCTGATTGAGAGGGAGCTTCAATCTCAGTGACTATGTGTAGCACTTTGAATCATTCCTTGTGTGTGTGCAAGAATGAATTACATCCAATCTATGCTTGTGTGCTAGATGGATAATTGTAATAATGTAAAGACCCACTGGTGTATTACACTTTCTATGCTTGTGTGCTAGAACCATCCTATGCTTGTGTGCTAGGTGGAAGATGTAATTCTATGCTTGTGTGCTAGATCCATTCTATGCTTGTGTGCTAGATGGAACTTAAAGGTTCAGATTATGTATTCTCCTCCTCCCTAGTAAAGAGGGAGTGTTAATTGTAACTAGGGATATAGGGGTTCGTAATGCCTTAGGGCAGCATCCGAACCCCATTTTAGGACCAGGTCCTATCCTAGTGTGATGTGACCCTATTCAATGCCACGCTAAACTCACACCATTTAACATTGGCGCCAAAATCCAAGGAGGCCGACTTACATTTGAAAGAATAAATGATGCATATAAGTAAATGAAAATTTGCAAGTCAATAATCAATCAAGTTCGATAGTATACAAGGCGTTTTAGCTCTGCTGTGCGAAGTCTTAAGAAGGGTGCGACCTTAAGGAAGATTGAGAACTTGTTCAGCTTGGTGCGAAATTGTCCAAGAGGACATAGTGGATCTTGATGCAAGCCTTTGAAGTATACAAGGAACAGATCTGATATGTGCAGATCAGATTCAAGCTAAGTATTGTACTTATGTTTAGAGGAGAATATATATAATCTGACCTGTGGGTCTTTCATGCTGGGTTTTTCCTCCTTGGAGGTTTTCCCAGGGTATGCTTGTTTGTCTGCTGTTCCATTTCTGATTTATGTTGGCTTATTAAATACTGTAAATTTGAATACAATCTAGGGCACAATTAATCTATGTTGGTTTACTAAAATACTGCAAATCTGATTACAACCTAGGGCATAATCAAATATATGAATCTGATTAACATACTGTTGTGACCATTTCACACATCGCCCCATTAGAATGGGGACCCCCTCTTTTTTGTTTTTGTTTTGCTTGTTCTTCTCTCTACTTTTAGGGTTTTGAGTGAGTGAGTGGTTTGTTTGGGCTAGGGCTAAACCTTAGGGGTTTCTTCTAATGTTTTTTAAGCTGAGTCCAGTCAAATTTTGAAAGTTGTTAAGCGTCCTCCCTAGGATTGACGATTGAAATAAGGTAAGTCTTCCAGAGGAGTTAAATAGGTCTCAGGTTAGGTCTAATCAAGTTTTTTGGAGTAAAATCCAAATTTTGTCTAGGTGTTAGCATTTTGAAGGTGAAATCGTGTGTTCTTGCCTAAGTAAATTTTGATCAAATTGTAGAGGTAAGATGATACCTGAAACAGAGAAATCGCTCCTGTCCCTTGCTGAGGGCCCAGGGCGAAATTCATTCCAAGTGCAATTCCTTGTTTTTTGATAGGCTTGCTAACTGGTTCCTGGCCTTGAAGATGACCTAACTCTGCCTTGTGAAAGTGATTGGAGACTTAAATTTTGAATATTTTAGCCAGAAAGGGTGAAATTGCTCCTGTCCCTCTCCAAGAGACCAGGGCGAAAATGTTATTTGAGGTGTATTTGTCACTGACTTTTCTATTTTGTTTTGTGCAGGGTTTCCAGGAGAGATAATTGGACGTGACTTGATGCTTCTGAAGATTTTGAAGGCATGAAAATGATGAATTTTGAAGGATTAAGAGAAAATCACTCCTGTCCTTCACTGAAGGACCAGGGCAAAAAGACTTAGCAGAGTCATTCCTGACCTTGTTTGGTCAAATTGAAACATCAAAGGCATGGTGGAGGACGAAATGAACGTGATAGAGCATCCAGACTTGATTAAAGACAATGAAATGATGGAGTTTTTGTCTAGAAGGGTAAATTCGCTCCTATCCCTCACCAAGGGTCCAGGGCGAAATTCTTTATATGCACAATTTTAGACCTTTCTTGGACATTAACTCTTATTCATAGCGCAAAGTAAGATGAAATCTTCCCTAGCAAAGGAATTTCGAGATGAAAAATGAAACAATTTGATCATGGTGGCAAAAGGCGCTCCTGTCCCTCACTGAAGGACCAGAGCTTGAATTTCAAATTTGCACTATTTTTGCAAGATCAAAGTGATTTTATGATTTGAAGAGATCAAGGAAAACATGTTTTGTCCGTTGAATATAACTTGAGTAGTCCACAAAGGAGGAAATCAACCCAAATGACAAAAGGCGCTCCTATCCCTCACTGAAGGACCATGGCGTTTTTTCAAGATTGTCCTCTTCGTTTGAGATTTTGAGGCAAAACCTGACTTGGATGGGAGGGAGAAATGATGTTTTATGCCTTAGATGCGATTGAGGATTTAAAGAACAAGGAAATATACCAAGAAGTAAAAAGGCGCTCATGTCCCTCTCCAAGGGTCCAGAGCGATTTTCTAAAAGTGCAAATTTCTTGCAAAGACAAGGCAAGTTTTGTGATTGAAATGAATGGAAGAAGGCATGTTTAGCCCGCTGAAGATAATTTGGAAGGCTAGCAAAGGACGGATAAGCTTGAAATTGCAAAAACACTCCTGTCCCTCTCCAAGGGACCAGGGCGAAAAACCTAGTATCCAGCTCTTCTATCCAAGTTTGGACAAATCTAAGCCAAGGCGCAAGTTTGAAAGAGTGTTTAAAATGCCTTGAGGTGGAATTGGGATGCAAGATTTACAAATTTTGATGATAATAAGGAAAATCGCTCCTGTCCCTCTCCAAGGGTCCAGGGCGAAATTTCCAAATGTGCCCATTTACCTTACATTTTGAAGTGATATTTTTGTTCCCAAGACTCAAGAGGTAGTGAAGTGTGATATTCTACGCCTGGAGGGTAATTTGAAGATTGATGTGATCATGAATTTGTGCAATGGACTCAAAGGCGCTCCTATCCCTCACTGAAGGACCAGGGCGATTTTTATAAAATCAACAATTTCCCTCCAAGATTACGCTAATGGAGGGTTGTGCAAGATGGGAAAGGTCTTCTAAAGCATGGTGAACAAAGGTTTGACTCCAAAACTTGATAATCCTAGGCTAAAATGCAAAAGTCGCTCCTGTCCCTCTCCAAGGGTCTAGGGCGAAAATCTTGGGAGAACCTATTTTGCCTTGCAAAAAACAAGTTAAGCATGCATAGAGTGAATGAAGGGGATCATTGCTTACCCCACAATGAGAATTGACAAATAAAAGATGAAGGATTGGGGACAAAAGTGAAAGTTCGCTCCTGTCCCTCTCTGAGGGTCCAAGGTGAAAAAGTCCAAAGGCACTTCCCTTCTAAAAATCAAGTGAAATTAAACTCAAAGCTCCAATTAAAAATGCCATTTTGATGCCTAGATGAAGTTTTGGCGATTCAAAATGAAGAATGCAAGGCTTAAATTGCAAGTTCGCTCCTGTCCCTCTCCAAGGGACCAGAGCGAAGTTAATGACATTCATTATTTTTTACCATATTTGGGCGTTAATATCCTCCAAATTGCATTAGATGCCAAAATTGCCAACTTCGAAATATTTGGAAAAATTTAAATTAAATTGGCATTTAATAAAAGACACATTGGTATTTAATAAATTAATTTTGAGCCTCAAAAAAATCGAATTTTTTATTATAAAGGCATTTAAAATTAATTTTTGTGAAATTAAAATTAAAAAATGGAGCGCTTGAGGGCTTATTTTTATTTATTTCATCAAGTTGGCCTCTCCTTTTTGCAATTTTATTTATTTTTTAGGCCTATTTTGCCAAGTCGGCCTAGGGGGAGTAAAGTGGTGAGCGCCCTATATATTAGGAGTGTTTTGATCAAGTTTAATCAATCATTCACTCATTACTTCAAGTGCGAATTTGGAGATCAAGAAGGAAGTACGAAATCTGGCCTATTTGGAGCGAATTTATCTCAAGTGTTGGAGATTGAGAGGTGGAGTTGATTCTTGTGAAGACTAAAGGAGGCGCATGTTGCTAAAGGGAGAGCTTAGATCTACATTTCGCCTAGCCAAAATTCACCTTATTTTTGCATCATTTCTTAGAATTAATTCTCAAGTGGAGGTATGGCTAGATCATCCTAGTCCCAATGTTGAAGTTCTGAATTTTGAACTTTAAGTTTTTGAAAATTGTGTAGTTAATTAGGAAATGATAACTCAAGATTTATCATAAAGTTTCCAAATTAATATCTTTTATCTTCCTTTTGAATCTTCCTTGCTACTCTCTTAGATATTTTACTAATTATGAAATGTTGTGTAGGTGTCAAGATGGCGACTCCAAAGGCAGGAGCATCTACTAGTCATCCAGCCCTCATGAAGGAAGATCAGAGGAATGAAGAATTGGAGACCAAGATCGTGTCCAAGTGGAGTAACATCGGAGATACCAAATTGGGAAACTTCAGTGTGAAGAAGTTTCAAGAGGTCCCTTACATTGGCAAGCCATCACCTGTCGCAAAGAGAATAATTGAAAGTGGCATCATCAAGGCGGCCGGTTTCCCTCCAGCAGTCCAATGCCATGAGCTAATGATCGAATGTGCCCGCCATTATGACTCACAATCGAGATCGATCCTATCCAAGGAAGGAAACACTTTGGCTTACCTTTCAGAGGAGGCTATAAGTGAAGCTTTCCATCTTCCAGAGCATAAAGATATGACTTACAAAATCCTAGAAGGAGCCAGATCAATGTATGAAGATGATCCCGACACTTGCTTGAGTATCATCAATAAGAATTGGTTACTCAAAAGTCGTCCTCGCCTAAGCAAGATTCCCAACACACCACATAGGATCGACTTCCAGGAGGAGTACAGAGATTTGATAACTTTGCTCAATCGAGTTACAGGGGCCCCTCAAGCCTTCTACTTTGAGAAGTGGATGTTCTACTTCATCCAAGTGATGGTTCAAGGGAAAGGGACGATTCATTGGGCTACAATTATTAGCCATTGCCTGGACGTGCAGTTAAGAAGACTAAAGCCTACCAAGTCATTTCAAATGAGCTCATACATCATATATGCCAATGAGCTCATACGATGAACATCACTAGGATATTGCAAGGCGGGATTCACAATCGACTATCTCTGGATGCACAAGAGCTTGTGAAGAGGTATGGTGCTTGGTTCATTCAGTTTCAAAAGTTTACATATATCAGAGTTCATGGGTGTCCTTCACCTCCCTACGTGTTGCCGAGGTATCCGAAAGACAGGGTAGTGCTACTTGAGGTGACTAGGCAGTTGGCAGCTTATGCGAAGACATTCAGACATAGGCATGGAAATGGAATTCCCGTGCCCATCATTTTGGGGAATTCAGTTGAGGTATGTACTAATGCTCAAGCCTTGGATGATGCAGAGAAGGAATTGGCTTTATATTCATTCACGTTCTTTGCCTTGAGGGAGAATTTTGATCCTTATGGGTATATGGAAGAGACAGCTGGTAGGAAATACAAGCACGAATTTCAGGTAGAGGACTTTTGGATGAATCTTTCAAGCAATTTAGAAGTGAAAAGAGAGATGCACTCCCGATTACCTTTAGATTTCATCAGGAAATGCAAAGTCTACAGAGTGGCCGATCAAGCTCAGGAGTCACAGTGGCAGACATCTCCAGTCATCCTATGACAGAGAAGACAAAGCAGTGAAGATAGATTGGAACGAGCCTGAGATTTCAGACTTGAGAGCTTTGATGGCCCCAGTTTTGTCATGTACTCGCAGATGGGTGGATGTACAACATCAAAAGTTAAGAGAACAGAACATACCAATGACTTTTACTTTGGAGGAAAGACCAGAAGAAGGAGGAGCAAGCGCAAGTGAAGGCAATTCTCATCCTAGAGGCGCGAAGAGGAAATAAAGACCTGAGAAAAGGGAACCCTCCAAGAAGAAGCAAGAGGCCAATCGAGATCGCTCATCAGGCACATCTTCTCAATATGCAAAAAGGACAAGTCAAGTTGAAGGACAAGAGAAGACGTTGCCTAAGGTTGATGAATCTATGGAGTCGATGGTACAGAATGATAAACCTGAAAAAGGGCAGGCACCTCAGCATTCATCAAGTCAATCCCCCCAAGTTGATGAGCTACATGAAGAAAAGAATGATGATGAAGTGACATCTCCTCTCCGAGAAGATGAACCATTGCTTAAGGAAATACAAGTTAAAGAGACAAGATCCGCCATTCTAGATTGGTTGAAGGAGAGACTGACAAGGGTGATTGTGATTGAAGATGAAGATGATGTAATTGACTTAGAGAGCCTTATAGGGAATTCTCAAGAAGTAACAGAGAAGAAGAAGGCCACCAAAATATCCAAGGTGATCAGAGATGAGACAGGGTCTAGGAAGTTGCAGATAGCTACACCAGTAGTGGACAAGTATGAAGGTGAAATCCTTGCAGAAGAGTATGATGTAGAAATGTTTGAGCTTGGTCCACTCACTGCTGAGCAGACACTGGATGAGGCAATCGATTCGTTTGAAGCACTTAAAGACAAGCTTAAGGAAGAAATGGAAAAGAATAGAAAGCTTGAGAGAGAGGTCGATGCTTGGAAAGGCTACTTTAGCCATCTCAATCAGCCCTTGGGACGTCAGGATCCAACAGTGTCTCCTGTGCAAGCACTTCCCCTTGAATCAGTTGGCGAGGCAGAAAGAGTCAAGAGCTTGGTTCAGCTTATGAGCTCTTGGATTGACAAATCCCACACAGTAGTCGTTGAATTTACAACAAGAATGATGCAGACAATCCATCGAGCTATCCAGGTCCTTGAGATCGTCCACAACCTAATGATAACAGTAGCCGCTTTCGCTCACCCTAGAGATGTTATCATTCCTGTTCTGCAAGTGATCAAGCAAACACCAAGGAAAATCCTAGCACAAGAAAAGATAATGGATGGAGGAGCTCATAATTTGCTTCAGTGGTCAACTCTACTCCAGATGAAAGAGGTTCTTTTCGAGGACATCAGCACCAAATGCAATCAAGTCGAGAGCGTCATCCATCCAATTCAGGATAAGGTGTTTGAACTATTGTGTACCATTCTTGGCAGGAGGATCGAAGTTGAGACAGATGTGGACCTTCAAGAGTTGGAAGAAAGAGTCAAGGTCATCTTTTGCAAAGATGAGAATGTCATCACAAATGAGCAACGGGATCTAATGTTCACTACTATGCTCCTGATTGAGAAGATCAAAGAACTCGAACCTGGATGGGATACGGCTCTTCTCAAGGCCTTTGATTGGGTTATCCATTTGGAGGAGTGAATGAGGAATCTTCCCGAAATTCCTATGGCTGAGATTGAAGGAATTGTGTCCAGATTCGTTGCATATGCAAAGAAAGAACATTGGAAGAGGAATAAGGTTCTAGAAGAGAGGTTGTTATAAAATGATGTGGCATCTTAATTATCATTGGTCTATGTTTCCTCAATTTTTGTGCCAATTAAATATTTGGCTATGCATTTAATAATGTTCAACTAAAAAGGAACTTTTTGTAACAAACCCTAATTAGGGTTTAGGTGTCAAAATCTCAGCTGTTGATCTTCTTTTGATCTGGGCCGTTCATTGTAATTGAGGATGCTATATATACTCTCACTCATTTTCATTTTGTCATTAGATAATTAGCAATTAGAAATTAGATAGCTAGAGCTTTTGGAGAGAAGAAAGTTATTTTGTAGCAAGATTGAGCATTGAAGAGAGAATTTCAAGCAATTGTTGTCTATTTTGGCTTTGAGATCAATAAAATATTGAAGTTATGGTGTTTTATTGCAATTCTTGTGGCTATTTTCATGGTTGTTTACTTTCTTGAATCATTCTCAGTCGAAGTAGTATTTAAGTTTGAAGGACTAAGTGTTGGGCTTGATCTTTGGTGAGATTCACATTCCAAACCACTAGCTTCTTACTGATTGTAAGGACGCCTTGTGTGGTCAACTGGAGATACTTGGATTGCTTGAACCTTCGATCATTATCGAACTATTGATATGTATCTTTATGGTAGTATCTATACTTCTTGATGATTTGAAAATCACTAATCACCTTAGAAGATCACATCAATTCCAGTAGAGTTGTAATTCCTTCGCAATACTGAAATTGGTAGAATCTTACCAAGTCTAGCCTACATTGAGTCATTCTTAGGATTAGATTAGAATTCATCTCTTCCAAACCCTATCGTTTGATCTTTTTTGAGAACCTGTTAGTTTTAGGAGAATCCTGTTCCTGCAGCTCGAAAACGTAAGGCCCCTTGAAGAAACAGCATTTACAACGACCACTGCTGCTTATCCACACGTAGAGATCCTACAACGAAGAACCTTGGAGTCATCCTGATTGATCCTTTTTCGTGATATCTTCAGCAATCAGAGGCTTCACTCAAGAGAGGATAAGGTACCCTTGGGTATTTTATTCTGTGTTTGATAGTGTACAAAATACACGTCAACACATACCTAGGGTTTAAAATAACAATTAACATAAGGTTCTAAATAAACATTTTCTTGACATGTATTACTCGAATCATCACTCCATTTTAAAAAATTATTTAATGACATGTGAAAAACTAGTCATGGCAAGATGTGTACCAAAAGGATGGAAGATTGATACAGGAGAATCTTGTTGTGAATAAATTATATATTTATAATAACATTGTATGGTTTCACAATGTACTTAAAGATTGAAACCAAGTAGTAACCAATATGTCAATTATAATTTACAACTAAATTAAAGCCCCTAAATCTAATTTATCAGTAGCTGAATGATTCTGGTATTTGTTGGCAATAAAAGAATTAGACCTTAAAATAGAAAGGAAAACATACAATATAAACATAACCTAGAAAGGAAATTAAGAAAAGAAAATATATTCATGTCCACAAAAGACCAAAAATAGATCAACGAGACTGGAAGTACAGCAGGTACAATAGCAAAAGATTAGGGCGAAAACCCTCAAGAATGAGAACATTACATTATACTGGTCGGTTATCTTACCAAATATAGTCCACAGTACCCATAAATCGCCTATGGTAGCTTGTGACTTGTGGCTCCCCATTTGAGTCTTTTGTGCCAGCATAATCCTGAAAGCATGCAGTTCCTTCTGTTTAATTAATCTGGACCAATAAAATTTATGCTCAAGGCTTTCGAATATTTATAAACAAGAATTTTAAATGCATAAAAAGAAAAACCAAAAAAAGACAAATCATTAGGACACAAACAGTACTAGGCAATTGCAGTTTCAAGCATCTAGCATCAAACAAAGAAATAAAAGGACAATCCAATAAGAAGCAACACGCAAATCACTGAATGATCTATTCTCCAAACTATATCTACTGAGCTGGTGTGTTCTAGAGAACAAATTTGCAGTGTTCAGGACTAACAGACTTTCTACCCCAGTCCCTTTAATATCTACATGTGGAAAACAGGCAATGACTATGATATTCACAAGCTTTCATTAATCTTCATAATAAAGAAAAGAGGGTTTATTGCAAAAAGATTCCATAATATATACTTTGAATGTAGAAGTAAATCTGTGTCAGAAAATGACACCCTCAAAAAGATAGTGATAGAGTTCTTTCTCCATTTTTGGTTTTATGTGATGCAACAACAAAAATCACCAAAACTACCAAATTAACACCGCAGGTTGCTATCAAAATACCAAATCATAAACTCAGAAATTATCATTACTGCTGTCACAATTTCAATCAAATTCACAACTGTAAATGTTATGAATCTGACCTTTATTGTTGATATGTAAATATACAAGTTATGATTTCGAGTTTGTGCTTCCTTTCATATTTATTGCACATATACCTACAGTTGGTAGCTAAAATAAACTCATACAACACCTAAGGTCAATATTGAAATCTGTATGCTCTAAATCAGAAATGAGTATGTTTGCATGCACCACAAATACCCACTTGCTTCTCTAAACTACTTCAAACCAACTTGCAATCAAATGATATGACAATCATATAGAGCAGCTGACATTAAACGACCAAAATACCCATTAAAAGTGAAGCACTTTCCTATTAAAGTTCCCATGATCCTTTTCTTGGGCGGCAAGCAAGCTGAGAGCAATCAAACAAAAATAGGAAGAATATATCCCAAGAACTCCTAATATTTTTCCAGAGTAATCCAGGCCACTCTATCTTTACAAACTCGTAACCTTGAAATGCAATACAAGTTTAGCTAGCAATTAAATCAAAAAACTTACCCTAAATGGTATGGCCTCATAAGTGCAAGCTTGAATTCCATCTAACTTATTATTTGGAACACAAACCTTGATAAATTTGTAACCTACAGCATCTCAAAAACTTAATACCAATGAGGAAAAACATCTCTTCTTCAGCACCAACTTTAAACCTTCAATCAATCTACACATTTGTCAATCATTTTTGCACATGTTCGACTCTAAATGAATCGCACAGTATTGACTAGAAAGGAATCTTTTACCACCGAAACCAATCTTTTTCATCTAAGGTGGAAGAGATGAACTATGTTCAACCTCAAAGAGAAAATAGAGTAAAAGGAAATATCTCAACTGAGCTTCTTTTGTACCAATTTCAAACTTTACAGAAATTATAATTTAAAACCAACTTTTAAGAATAATCCTTCAACTCCATAAAAGTGAATTTATTTTAATACTTATATTTTCAACAACTTAAATCACTTAAAATTTGCCTTTATATATAAATGATATAAGTTGACTTTTAATTCACCCTTTCACAACTTAAATATTAGGTATTTAATATTTTAATTATTTTCCTCACATCCACCCAAAGTTGTAGAAAATATGAAAGTAGCCCAAAAGCGAATTTTGATTTCACCAACATACTCTGAAGCTCATTGAATATCCAACTTAATGAAAACTAATACTTTCCAAAAATAGAACACTTCTCCAAGAAGTGTAGAAAGAACCTAGAATGTTGAAACTGCTTTGAGAAAGAACCAATGGATTCATCTTGATCTCTTGATCACAATTTCTACTATCTAAAATGCATTTTGAAAAGGTTGGCACCATCCAAGAAAGTTGAAGCTTCCAAAGATGTTGAAAATGCTATAAAAGGGGGGCATTACATTGCTCAGATTATTTGGTTATGGCATTTATTATATGGAGTAGATATGTCTAATGTTTGACCTAAGAGTGCAAGAAATTTACAAGTATTAGAACAAAGGTTTGTGTCTGGAAAAGTTGACATGGACTTCATTTAGCCGTCTCACCCTACTTAGTCATTGTGAATTTCTATGCCAATCCGCATTCAAACATATGGTAATTCTGGAATCCGTATTTTGCGGAAACCTACATGGTTGAGCCCTTTGTGTGTATTTAATTTACATTTTGCATTGCATTTAAATTTGAATCAAAATGGGTGTTACCATGTTTGTGAATATTAATTTCTCACATTGAATACATAATATGTATGCCTGGTAGAAAAAGGTATGTCGAATTATTATATTTTGATAAAAGAGATTAAATTTATTAAACTATTCCTTCGAGATGAAGTATTTGGCTTTATAAAATGATGACTACTAAAAAGGTCATATCCCCGTTTTTAGTATAAGTTCAAAAATGACTCTTAGCTTAATTTCCATGTTTAAATGAAAAAATTAATTAAATAATTAAATATTAAAGTTGTCGAAAAAGTGACATTAAAATACAACTTATATTTTATTATTTAAAAAGGTGTTGTAGTGATAAATTTAAGTGTTATTTGGCTCATGGCACAAAAAGGTGACAAGAAATGACACTAAAATATAGTTTTATAAATTTTCAAAAATTATTTCAAAAAGAAATTTAAATTTACTAATTTCCTCAAAACTAAGTTATAAAAAGAGAAGAGTTTCAATTAAAGACTACACATTCTTTTTGAAAGATATTTCATTTTTCAAAAATGAACACATTAATCTTCTTGCTTAGTCCTTAGTGTAAGGTTGGCAAAACTCACAGATAACACAATGTTTTCCACACGTACCAATTATTCATGTACCAGTACATTAATATGTCATAGCATAAGTAATAATGATAAACAACTTAGACCAGAAGAGTTATATCTTTATTGATTTATCCCGAATATATCCATACATAATCTCCCATGTCGAGGTTCCATCCAAACAATATATAGACCCGACGGTTGGCCAAGTTGCCAACCGTCACCAACTCCCAACTACCCAACGGGAACCTCTCGGCGACGCAACATAACCATAAACACAACATAAACACAATTATAATTATTATTCTTACTAACGTAAGTTATTTACCCCTAACATTAGCCCCCCCAAAAACGTAGTCGTCTTCCAGACGACTAAGACAAAAGAGCTGAAATATAAAACATAAACTAGGACCGAGAAGAGGGAGGAGGTGTCCCTGTAGTGGCCGAAGAAGATTGCTGTCCGATGTGAAGTCTTAGGTTCTTATCTGCCAGCAGCTGCCGTTCTCATGCCTTCTTTACCATGTGGGCAGCTTCCAACAGTTTCTTATCTTTTTGCTCCATCTGTGAGGTACCGTACTGGCACCTGGCATACCAGTACCTGTTGGTACCGTACCAACACCTGTTGGTATCGTACCAATTCTTGTTGGTAACGTACCAGTTCATGTTGGCATTGTACCGTACCAGTTCCTGCTGGTACCATACCAGTACCTATTCTTGCTAGTACCGTACCATTCTTGCTAGTATTGTACCAACACCTACTGGTACCGTACTAGTTCCTGCTGACAATGTACTCGTACCTACTGGTATCGTACCAGTATCTACTAGAACCGTACCAGTACTTGTTGATGTTGTACCAGTACATGTCGGTACCGTACCAATGTCTGTCGTACCAATTCCCTGCTCCACCATTATGTCTTTTCCTAGTACAACCTCTCTTGCCACTATTTGATCTACCGTACTGGTGCCCTTCGTGGCTTCTGCTGCAAGTACAACCAAGCTAATCTGTGGTAATGCTACCTGTCGTTGTGCTGGTGGTTCCCCTTCATTGATTTTTCGGAACAGCACCCCTATTGGTCGTACGTCTCCCACGGGGTTGGCCACCATAAGCGCTTCCTACGGTACCAAGTGTGCTGAGGGTAATTTCAGAGGTGTGAACTTTACCCTCGTACTTTTTCATTGTGCCTGTAACCTTCCGTGCTGATCCTCCTCTTCCTGCTGCTGCAACTCTGCTTCCCCTTCATCCTCTGCAATTGTGTGTCCTGCCATATGGAACCCCTCATCATCACTTTCCTGCTACTCAGTCTCTTCCACTTCCTCCTTTGAATCCTCTACGCTGCTGACACCTTCGATCTCTATGGATGCGTCCAGTTTTCTTCTCTTTTTGGTCGGTCACATGGTGTCACCTAGTGTGTCCAGGTGGGTATAGTAGTACATGGTAGGTTTATTTGGTTCCACCCGTTCGAGCAATTCGAAGGTTCCCCACATTTCTGGCAGTACTTGCAGGCGTACAACATCCAAGAATAGGCTGATGGCATGGTGGCACATGTAGAATGTCTTGTGTTCTAGCTTGAGAAAATCATGAATTCTTTCCACCAGCAATTGCCCCCAGTTGTACACTTTACCACACTTAATCCCATCCATTAACCCTATCATCCAGACGGCTATGTCGGATGCACGGCTGGCTCCTATGAGGCGACTTTTTACCAAGTCCAGCATTCTCCATTCTCCTCGTACAACAAATGCACGCTTCAACCCCCTACTGTCTGACTAGGCACTCTTCCATTGTTCCTCTGTGAGGTCATCCCTGCATAACAAATCCATCAACCATTTCTTTTTTTCCTTGGTGAGCTTCTTGGTTGGTTTCTCTACAGATGCCCCCTTCTTCGGTATGCCAAATACCCTCCTAAAGTCCTCTGGTTTGAATGAAACTCGTACCGTGCATCCCTGGAACTGAATAATGGAAGCCCTTTCCTGCGAGTTGTATCCGGATACCATAGTCCGCAGCACTGGCTCAAAATCCTTGATGTTAAATGTGGGCATCTGGATGGCATGGTCCACCTAAGCTTTTCTGAGGGAATCCTTTATCACATGGTTGAGGAAAGTTTCCTCCCACTAGGTACGACATTCACTGCCAGTCACACTCTCAAAGGCTACATTCTCTGTCGTGATTCCTTCTAGATCCTTCTGCACTTTTGGCCTGATTTTGGCCTTCTTCCTGCTGTTGGCTGGATCTGTAGCTGTCATGGTTGCGTTGCAACTGTTTTGCCCTGTTTCCCTGTCTTTCTCCCATCCTTGGCCGTTATTATAACGGTCTGCCAGTGTGACTCGCCAATTGGTACGGACCATTATACTAGTTGTTGCCTCTCCACCGTACGGATTGGTCCATACACTTCCCTCTCCTGACCGTACAACCTCTTCAACTTTCGCAAACTCTGCAGATAACTCTATACGGATGGCACGAATTTTCCAACAAATGCTTTCAATTTTTATATGTGCCTGTTCCCTGCGTGTACAAACTTCCTTGTGTCGGCCTCCATCCGGTACCGTACGGTCTTCTTCTTCCTGTTCGTACAATCTTCTCCTCCTCTATGTCGGCAGTCGTACGCTACTGTACAAACTTCTCAACTCGTACGATCTGCAATGTACCCTGTATGAACTATTCTGTTATGATTGTCATACGTTGTGTTGTAGATTTTGTACATTGTATGGACTAGTTTGTTGTGATCGACACAAACCGTACGGGTTAGGTGTGATCGTCGTACACCGTACGGTGCATTGTTATGTTGTCGTTGTACATCGTACACCATACGAGATGTTTCGTTGTACCTTGTTCGCCTCGACTTCTACTACATTCATATGCACAATCCGTACACCATACGGATTCGATGCTTGGTCTTCACGCACCTTTGTTTGGGCAATCCGTATGCCGTACGGATCAATCACTGGTTCCTTCCATTCCTCCCCGCACTCGTCCATACGGTCAGTTCATAGGTTGTACGAATTCAATCTCTCCTCTGTGCTTGGCCGTGCGGATCCTTGTCTTCTTCTGCTCGATTTCGTCCTGCTACCAAGTCTTCTTCAATTTCTTCTCTTCAATTTACTAAGGTGCCCCCTTAACTTCCTCTTTGTAGTAGGTTTATCTCATTCAAACCGGTGTGCTGGTGTGACATCCACCCGTGCCATCCCTTCCTGGTACCTACCGTACTCTAGGGGAAATGACTGCTCTTCCGTACCGCCGCTTGATTCCCCAATCTTGCATATTTGCAACATGTGGCACTCTGGGTGGAAGACCTCATAGTCCTCTGTCTGCCAATGGAAGAGTCCAGCCAATGAACTAGTTCCATCTTCAAAGCATCCGTCCAATTCTTGCACTCCTTCCTCGTTGGGTTCCCTCCCTCCTCTGTCTCCTTCGGAACCCCACTCCCATCTGTTTGAGTCTTCTGAGTCGGAGTCAGACGATGCAAGCTCTTCACTGACGGATTGATTCCTCAGATCAATCACATACTTATGGCCTTCACTGTCGATTGAGAGTGTATTCTTCTTCCAATTATGATTTGCTCTAGCCATGATCAGCCACCCCCTTCCCAGGAGGGTGTCGTAAGCTTTTCTTTTAAAGAAAGAGAAAAACAAAAAGCTCTCAGATATCTAAAAATTCAAGAAAAACAAAAGTTTCCCTTTAAAGAAAGAGAAAAGAGGCAAGAAACAAATTGAGGAGAAAAACATTTTGATTTTCATCCAAAGAACCATGGGCACCTAGCCACAGATGTCTTTGAAGGGATAAGTCCACTACATTGAATTAGTGTTAAACAAAGAAGAAACAAGAACAAAAGATAAATAGCAAGGAAATGCAAGTGCTTCCATGAGACTCAAATCGAATAAAAATATTACAAGGCAGCTATTGTAAACTACCATCCGAATAAAATGGAAGATTTTTTACAAAGCATTCCACAATTGAGGGAAATAATTGCTACCACAATAGACAATAGTTGAAGAGGAAGAACGCGCCAACAAAAGGGTTGAGATTTCATAGTAGGAACTCCAATGGATGGTGATCAAGTAATAGACCACATGCAGTTAATGGCTAATGAGGCAAAGAAACCTACCATAGTGCATATGGAGATTCTCAAAAAGGATCTAACAAACACAATCATTGATGGAAGATCATGAGTGACCATACTTCCTCAAGATACCTAGAAGAGCCTTGGTAAATCTACAATCTAGCCACTAACTTTTCAATTGGTGTGAGCTGATCAACAAGGAATTAAAGCGTTGGGGGTCCCAATGGCCCTAAAGGACCCAATAGGAATTATTGTTGCTGCTGAAAAAACTATTGGATTAGCTATTATTCTTGCAATAATCATAATAGAAAATCAACTCATAGCTATTGTACTTTCCTTTCGCAGATTATCTTTCTAGTCATTTGCTTTCCTACGCTCCTTGGTTTGATGGCTCACTTTCTTACATCTTTGATAATTAATCTCCAATCCTTCCCTCTCCACTAATTGCAACCATGATCTCAATGCTAATTTTAATTCAACAATCCCTCGAATGGGGAGTGAGAGATCTGTCCACAAACACAATCTTGCATAAACACCAACTTCTCCTTACATGACATTTTAGTAAACCCTAATGAAGGACCCAATGAATCTCCAATGTTCACTTAAATTCTAGGTCACAATATTATGATGGGAGATTATAGAGGTGTATCCATATTAGAGTTCTTGGGATTGTGTATTTTGTAGCATCAAAGTTTAATTCCTAGTCTTTGAGATATACAATAACTCCATCATCATCCATGGTCCTCCTTCGATTACTTCCCTTTTCTTCTAACTATTAGGGCATTTATCATGAAAAAACCCTTTGGGAGCAACTAAATTTCATGTCAATCCACATATTTCTATGAATCCACTCTCTAATTTGTTCTCTTGTTGACCAATTGTTTAGCAAAGAAGGCACAAACCTGCAAACAGTCAATCAATATTCCCAAGATTGATTCATCAATCTCAATTATAAGACTCACTGAATAAAGTTTCTTTAGTTTGTTCCCCAGTAGAATAGCATTTTCTTTTGATGTTACTTTCAGGGGATTGAAATTGCTTGTTTTCTCTACCCATTTCAGGTTTAGTGGATATTGGATGTAAGTTTCCTGCTGATCAAAAAACATTTGTTTTGTGATTCCTCTAGGGCTTCAAGATGGCTGGTTTTTTCCCTTCATGCCAGTGATTTGCATTCTTTTCTCCATTTGAATCAAAAGGCCTTCCATTCAAAAACCTTGTAGAATCTCTCCTGGCCCTCTTATATTCCAACCTTTTCTTTTGCTAGGATGTTTCTCTGATTTTGTGTTCTCCAAAACTGTTGTTCTTCTCTTTATCAATCCCCATTTCACTTTTCTTGCAGTTTTTCCTTCTTTCACTTGGTTTTGCTCCAATCTCTAATGGATTTGCTCCAAATTAAATTCTATCTGCTGCAATGTGACTAAGCTCGCTCCATTTTCTAAACCTTGTTATAAATATACTATGGCATATTACATCTGTTTTATTATAAAAGTGTATTGTTTATATATACATACATATACATATACATATACATGTATGTATGTGTGTATGTATGTATGTATGTGTAATGTCCCCTAATGGGACCCTCTTATATTCCGACATTGAATCACAATTTTAGTGCATAGTGATTACAATAGAGGCACGCTATTGTCAACTAAGCTTGGTCTGGACCCCGCACAGCAGATTAGTCAGCATTTCCATTATGCCTTGATAGACTATATATTCAGCATTATTATATATTGTATAATTATATGAAGGATTCAACAACCCTTGCTCTCCCTACACCAGTTTCCATTATGGAGCTCAAGGAAAATCACCCAAGGTGCCTTGAGTCTATCCCTCTCCAACAAGCCCAAGAGCACCAAGGACCTCATCAACTTGGCCTCTTGGCCTACACTCAGGGTTGGTGTATTTGCTGGAGCCTAGTGCTCTTGCTTCCTTGTATTCTCCCTCCATAATTGGATGGTGAGATCGAAAGGTATTACAGACTCCATCATATAATTTACTTAATCGTCATATGAATAGTTAGTGATAGAAAGGCATTACTAAACTGTCATACATATTGCAGTCTATATTAATATTACTATTAAATTCTACATAAGAACATTATCAGACTTCATATATTAAGCATACATATTCAACTCCTCCCCATGCATACCAGGAAGAACAAAGGTCTTACTGCCCGTAACTTAATAACAGTTCTGTTCTGATCTGATCCATGGTAATGTCACTGGATGTTTTTGATTCCTCTCCTTTATATCTCTCAATGTGAGGGAGAGGTCACACCTCTTCATCATGTATGCCCTTTGACAAGAGACATGCCCTTTCCACCATTAGCACCCTTTGAAAGAGTGCGACTCTTCGTTATATCTGCCCTTTGAAATAGACACAACCTTTCATGGTCAGATCTGCACTTTTTATTTAAATCAGGTATGCACTTCTGATTCCCCAAATTATCCCCTTCTCAAATGAGGTTCTCCTCCCTTTTATATCCCATGTTTGAGGGAGTCACAACTTTTCCTTCCATGTCTTTTGACCATTTAATAACTTAATTAAATTTTAATTATATTTAATTATATTATTTTAAATTTTAATTTTAATTTTGTTTTTATTCTTTTATATTTTAATATTATTATTATTATTTGCTATTAAATTCTATTTCAAAGTGGTGACATTACTGTATGTATGTGTATGTGTAGTCACAGGTTCGTGCAATTTCGGCCATGAAGTTTGAAATTTGGCATGCTTCAAAACGTGACCAGAAATTCGCCTAATATTCATACTTGTAGGCTGCAAGGGGAGTTGTCTTTTTAATAAAATATTTTTTTTTTTACAATTTTCTACGGTTTTCTTCTGCATTTTTTTTTGTATTATGCCAGGAGTTTTTTTACCCATTTTTCATGTATCAGGGCACGAGATTTTTAACTGGGTTTTTTATGTGCTAAACTCAGCTAAGAAACAAAAGAGGGAGTACCCACAAACAGACACAAAAAGATTCATCGAATAGAGCATTTGCAATGTCATTCAATCACATCCCTCACTTTTTCAACAGTGGTATCGTATAATATTTGCAAATAAAGTTTATCTCAGATGTAATATTTTTAATATGTTCTTAATTTGTTTTTGTTATTTATTTAGATTGTGTTTTTATATATTAATAATATTATTTTATATGTAATTTATTAGTTTTCTTTATACATATTAGTTATTTTTTTATTAATATAAATATATATAGATAAAATTACATATTTATATTGTAGAAAATATATTGTTTTTGTGTGTATTTTAATATATGAAATATTTCTTTTTCATATATGTATATATATATAATCTAATGGCCAAATAATCCACATTATTAATGTCCATATGAATTCATAAAACCTGTGAACCTCCAAAAAATCGTTATTATCATCTCAATATGAAGTATAGACAATACCTCAACTTCAGTATATGTACTTCTCAATTTTAGATCATGTTGAAGAAAACAGCAGTCGGCATTTCCTGTCGCTGCCTCAATTTCCATTGGACTCCAAGAGTATGGATCATATGGTGCTATTGTCGCCTCTGCAGAGTTTCTGGAATCAGAGACAGAACCTGAATAAAATTCACTCGTCTGATTTCTTGATTCAAGCCCCAGCTCATTTTCACGTATATCCATATCCATCCCATTCTCAACATGCAGCAGAGGGATTTTTATAACCCCATCCACATTCATAGATCTCTCCTCTTCTCCCTGACTTTCGATGTTCTTTCCAAGTGATGACTCTGATGAAATCTCTCTTATGTTCAACTCAGCACTTTCAAAAGGAAGAATAGATAGTTGATCAAATTGTTTCAAAGTCTCTTTCTGATTCATAGGCCCTACATTAGAATTGTGAACATTTGCATTAGGTAAATGCTGTTTTTCACTCACTATATCATCAATTATTCCCATCCCACCAGAGCCAGTAGTGTTATTTTCCATACTTACTTTCTCAGTATTTGCAGCAACATGTTGAAATTCATCATGGGAAACACTTTGTCCTGCATGTTCTCTTCCAACTTCTTCGGGACACAACTCAACCTGAAGTTGAGGGCGTTTGTCACTCCCAAAACCATTCGTCACTACTGAAGAGCTATTTTCATTATCATCCTCCATCACACTTTCATTCTTCTTGAACATCTCCTGTTGGTGTGAAAGTTCTTTGGTTTCCTTTACCTCACTTGGTGATGATGTCACTACTGGTTCCACAGCTGAAAGTATGCTAGAATTTGCACTTGGTGAGTGCCTCCTACAGTCATCTGAAGCATCAATAGTTAAAACTTCTCTGTATTGCAGAGAATGGTTTGCATTAAGGTCAATATTTTTCTCAATGTCACCCTCCAAAGCAACCTCCTTCCCTAACAGAGAGTGAGTTTCTCTTAATACATTTTTCAACTGGCAAGATTCTAAGGAACTGCGTTCATGTCCTGACAGTTTACTTTTAACTTCATTGGGAGATGTCTCGTTCAGAAACGATAGGGATCCAATACTACTTCCAGATGCTCTTGCTTTTGAAATAGTTAAAATGAAGTCATCCTCCTCTCTGGTTGCAGTTTCTTGAGCATTTTGCTGGAAAAGTAAATGCCTCTTTCTTTTGTCTTCTTCATTTGATACTACACTTAGCTTTTCAGCTGTGAGAAGTCTGTCATTGGAGGATGAATCTAGTGATTTCCTTTTCTGATCCTTCCATGAATCCATAGTTGACACTTCTTGCTTAGCTGACACGGGGCAGTGTCCTATGTCAGTCACAGCCATAGAATAGTCTTCTGAGGAATTAACGGCCCGTTCCATGTTTACTGTTTCAAATTCAGAGGGATACCTCTTATCCTGGGTCCCTTTCACTTCTGAAGAACTGTAGTCACCACCTCCCTCTGTCTGTGATGCATTCCTCTTAACAGTTTCCAGTGCACTTAGACATTGACTTGTTTGCTTTACCTTTCCATGGCTGACTTTTGTATCAATAATTGAACTATTTATGCATTCTAAAGTGCATCGTGGCCCTGGCGGATATTTTTCACTTTTGCTACCAGCTGACACTAGATCTTTCTCTGCTGGTAAAGATGAGCATTTCATGGATGTATCTGTCAAGGCATTTGGGGTATTTTCTTCACTGATGCTGTCCCTTAAAGTTGGAGAATTTGTGTCAATTTTATCATTGGGTACCACTTCATTGTCCATCACATTTGGAGAAATTGTACCTGCCATGCGTGCAAGATCTAGAACATCTCTGCAATTATTATAAGATCCAAGTTAACACTTTAACTTGAAAAGACAAAATTAAATTAACGAGTCGACTTCCTTAACCTGTTTGGAGGACTTTGTCTGAAAGAGGGCTTGCTCTCTGTCTGTCCTGAGATTTGGTTTCGTGCCAGGCCAGATATGTCCAACTACAAAAAAATTCCAAATGCACTAATATAAGGCTAGAATTTTAAATAGGTACAACCTCAGTTTAAAATGCATGAATGTTTATTAAAATCCAAAGGCATATGTACAAGGCGTTATTAATGGTAACATAATTTAGAGCTCTAGGTGTGATTACTGGTCACATAATTTAGAGCTTATTGATGAAAGTATAGAAGATGAACTAACCTCATATTTAGATAGGTATTCATATAATGGACTCTGTCAAAATGCAAAAACATAAGAAACATAGACCAGAATCATGTCCCAGTAAACTTGCAAAAAAAGTAGCTTTGCAAATTTTCTCTGAGCAAACAAATGAAGCTCTATCAGATTGAGGCAAGACATTTACACAGCAGCATCAGATAAGGGTTAAGTTCAATTTATACCTTAGGGGTAGAGTTGAAATCACCAGCAATCACAACAGGAGCATCATCCCATGCCTTTGAAACAGCATGTGCCCGCTCCACAAGCACTCTGACCTATCAAACTTGTCAGATAGTTATTTTTTGTTCCCAAAACATTTAAAGCATAAATAATCATTATCCCACCTTTGCAGCTGATTAGCTTTTTGTTTCAAAACACTTAAAAGCATCAAAAATCTATCTGTTGAAGAGCCTAACTTTAGCAAAAGTCACAAGCTTGGCCCACCATATGTAAATACCTTCATTTTTTAGGATATTTACACACACAATGGCAGAGTTGCATAGAAATGGATATGTTATTTCATACAGGTAAAGCGAATTTTCAAGACCTACCAATACAGATATGGATGGACATAGCAATTATAAAACTATGCATATTCAATTATTTATACATCTCAGATTCTAAATGCATAGGACATAACACTTCAAATATTTATTTACATATTTTTTGGTTCTTATATTTTAAGCTTATAATATTTAATTTATTGTATTATACTTCTGTCTTTAGTGCAGAGTTGCATGGAAACAAATACAGACACAAATATTGAATGCCCCCAAATATAGATTTCACGGGATAGGGTAATTATAAAAAAATATATATATTCAATTATGTATACCATAGAAGGATATTTATCTCTGACGGAAATTTCTGAGCAAATCAAAATATAAAGATTTTTTCAATTTATCAAGCTTAAATAGGGAAAAGGCCAGAAAAATATTGGGAAACCAAACAAACACAGAAAAATTAAAAAAAAAAAAATATAGACCTAACTGCATGGAGTTTGAGACACAGACAGATAGACAGAAAGAAAATGACAGTGTACACCGTGAATTTTGAAATATGGATTTTTTTCATTAATTTTGAGATTGCTGATTATCATGCACACTGCAAGTGCATTTACAGCATAGTTCAATTTTAAATTTCAAATCTCAAAATAAGTACAAACTTGTTAAAAGTCGTTTCTTGTTAACAGTCACTTTTCAATTCCTACATCATCATGAAATTATTGCTCATCCGATTGTTAGATGAATTTTGTTAAGTCCAATTCTCACATATCGTTCTCTTCTGAATACCCAGAAAATACAGAATGTCTTTGTCATTGCTTGATAATGATCATTTGGGTGTCAATTTTAATTACCTCATTCTAAGGGTATAAATAATCTTCCCTCTCCCTTTTGGTTCTATTATATTTGTTTTCCTAAGTGGAGACAAGAGCCTAAGTAATTGTAATATCATTTCTGCCACACTACATTCAAAGCCACAAAACATGCATTTATAAAAAGGAGTTTAAATGTAATGTCCCTACTAGTTAGAGATCATTAACCTACAAAATAGATTGTTAGAATACAATAAACATATATATATATAGAAGAAATCTAAATTGCAATCTAACTTTAAAATACTTACTTAACATCATCACAACTTTTATCTAATAAAAAGGATACGATTGCCATACGACAGTATGTCCTTAGGCAGCTGTGAAGCTCGCCTTCTTGGAACCCATCTTGGTTCCAAGCCCTCTAGGAAGTCGAAGGTGAATTTGACTCCTAGCTTGAATGTGATTTCTTACATCCAAGCCCTCCAAGAAATCGAAGGTTAATTCAACTCCTGTCTTGAATGTAATTTCTTACATCCAAGCCCTCTAGGAAATCGAAGGTTAATTCGACTCCTGTCTTGAATGTAATTTCTTACATCTAAACCCTCCAGGAAATCAAAGGTTAATTCGATTCCTGTCTTGGGTGTAACCTCTTACACCCAAGCCATCCAAGGAAGACCCTATGTCAATTCCTTGCCTTGGATGATGCATCCCATCATCCAAGTCCTTAGAGGGGACCGGCCAGATCCGTCTCTTCTTGGATGAACTTAGTCAACCAAGCCATATATATGCATATAGATATTCATTATATACTGCCCTCCAGGGATTATCATAATCCCTCCATTAGGCTAAGGGAATTTCTTCCCTATAACCTTCATCATATAATCACATTAATATTACATTTTATAATTCATTACTGTTTTCCATTCCATAATTTATGTCTTCATTTACATATTCTTTAATCTTTCTAATGATCCTAAATATACATACATATTCTACATAGATTCCTATCTTTATTGCTACATTCATATAAGTAATCATTAGAGATATATGTATTCATAAAAATGCATATGTGTGTGTGTGGCACACACGTCCACACACATCTATACCTTAAGACTTCTTAACCCCTCTTACCTGTACGCAAATTGTAGCCTACGATTGGAGTTCGCACTGTAGATGTCGCCTGCAGATTGGGAGGCATACCATAAAGAACACAAATGTTACTTCCTGTAACTTGATAACAATTCTGATCTGATCTTATCAATGGTGATGTCACTAGATGCTTTTGATTCCTTCCCTTTAGATCTCTCAATTTGAGGGAGAGGTCACACCTCTTCATCATGTATGCCCTTTGGCAAGAGACATACCCTTTCACCATTAGCACCCTTTGAAAGAGCGCAACTCTTCATTATTTCTACCATTTGAAAGCGACACAACCTTTCATAATCAGATCTGCACTTATTATTTAAATCAAATCTGCACTTCTCATCACCAAATTATCCCCCCTCTCAAATGAAGTTTTCTTCTCCCTTTTATATATCATTGTTGAGGGAGTAACAACTTTTCCTTTCATGTCTTTTGACTTTTCATTAACTTAATTAATTTTTTATTAATCATATTTACTTATATCATTTTATATTTTAATTTTATTATTATCATTTATTATTAAATTCTATTTCAAAGTGGGGATATTATTATCATTTATTATTAAATTATATTTCAAAGTGGGGATATTATTATCATTTATTATTAAATTCTATTTTAAAGTGGGGATATTACATTAAAAGTGCTTGCCTATAAGAGAATGATATAAACAAAGATGCATGAGTGAGTGTTAAGATTTTTCTTCTTTGTCTCAGTCTGCCTTTGTCAAAATAAAAAGGTCTGTTATGGATCAACCTTCATGGTAGAGGCAAGAGGAGGAAAGTATGAAAGAAACCTAGTCTTTTATTCCGCACTTCTTCAAAGTGGACCAAAGTGGCTGTTTTGCAAAAGCAACATGGAAAGTAGAACTCACCTGTAATAGGCTGCCCTATTTGCTATAATTTTCTCCCAAACAGTCTTGATTAATTTCGTCAAACAGTTGCCATGCATACGTCTTGAGAACTGATTTTCTTCTTCTTAATGTATTGAGTTGTGGTTATGTTGATACCTGGTGAGTTTAAGTGTATAATATCTTTTCATCCAGAAGTAATGTTTGTTGGTGTTGGAAATAAGCCACACCTAGACCGACGATGGACTGGTCCAAGAGGGGCCAGTAGCTCAATGGTAGAGCACTCCAGCAGTGTATGGAAGGTCCTAGGTTCGAGTCTGTTGTCCTCATTTTTAGATTCACAAAAATGTGACAACCCCTACAAATTTTTGCCTAAAAAGTGCCATTTTTGTCTCTTAGGCACGTTTTACGAGGTACAAAACTCACATTTGATAGTGTCAAATCATTCGGGGTGTCTTTGCCATCATTGTCCAAGTTTTGGTGAGTTTTGGTCTTCCTTTTCCTAGCTTTCTGTGCAATTTCAGGTTTCAGAACAGTCACTACAAGTTGAAGATTTTACTCTATGGCATGCTTCTCGATGCAGAATTTCGACTAATCCTTGGACTAGCTTAATCCTCAGTCCATCCTCAAACTACGTTTCGAATTTCGTCAAATTCTAGGTTCATTTGCTATGTCTTTCCTTCAATTTCGGGTTTTAAAATCCCGACTGCAGGTGGAGAATTTTCTTCAAACTGCAAGTTTTAATGATGTCCATCGTTTTGGTCTTTGTAGGGGAATTTTTGGCTTATTACATGTGCACTTTTATTAAAAGATGAATACTTGTAATTTGTTTTAAATTTCCCTTTGTTGTTTTTATTATTTTTATTGTTTTTGGTCTTGTTTAGATAAAATAGGGATTTTTTGGCTAAATTACAAGTAAACTTGCAATTTGGTCTAAAAACCCCTACTTTAATGGTTTTTACATGTAAAAGGGATTTTAAACCCCTATTACATATGTGCAAGTAAGTTATAACTTGTTGTAGAGGTTTTATTTCCCTTTTACAAGTGCATAAAACTTGCTTCTCTCTCCAAAAATCTTGATCTTGCCTTGTTAGTGAAAAAGTGACAATTTAAAACTTGCACTTTGGTCTAAAAAACCCGATTTTGCTCATAAAGTACATTTTTGACATTTTAAACTTGCTATTTGGCCAAAAAATCCGATTTTGCGTAACATGTTGAAAAAGTGAAATTTTGAACTTGTTATATCCTCCAAAAAACCCGATTTTCATTGTTTCATGCATTTTAAACTTGCTATTTGTTCCAAAAAACCCGAATTGCAAGGAAAAACGTTTTTTTTTAGGATTTTAGGCAACTTTTTGTGGAGATTTTTTGGGAGATAGAAGGTGTTTTGGATTCCTCCCTATTTTTATGCATTTTCAAACACCTTTCATGCCACATGGAGGTTAAGATTGCTGGTTTTTAGCTTTATAACAGCAGCCACGTTTTTTCTAAAAACCACTTTTTTTTGCCATTTGGAATGCTACGAATCAGCAATGTTATGAATCGTTTTGGCTTGGTATGCTAAGGCGTTGAGGTTAGAAAGAGTCTTGGCCATTTTCCATGCCATTTCTCATGCATTTGCTGCCACATTTTTCAGTTTTGGGCATTTTTTCAAAAACATGGCTAGGGTTTTGGAATACAATTAATTTCTTTTTAAGAGATATTCTTCTTTATTTCAAAGATTGATAATCTTTTGGAGAGGCATTTTCAGATTGGAGCAAGGTAAGATTTCTTTTCTTCTTGTTTCTTTTTTCTTGTTTTCTTGTTTTCTTGTTTTCTTGTTTTTCGTTTCTAGTTGTAAGTTTGTAAATGGTTGGTTCTTTCCCAAAAATTGGTTTTTGTGAGAGAGATTTTCCCTTGATATGCAATTTTTGAATTGCATTGTTCTTCCCCATTTTCCCTCTTTACTTGTATTCGGGATTTTAAATCCCGGTTACAAGTTGGATGAAAATAATTGTTCTTCCCTTACGGCTAAAAGATTTAACCATCTTTTGTTGAAATTCCAAGTTGCAAAGATGAGAAATACCCATCCTTTCAAAATCCGGTTTTTGGAACCGGATTGCATGTTGAAAGTTCTTCCCATTTTCTTGAAGACGATCTTCCCAAAATCTTTTCATTTTCACTCATATCAAGATCCCTATTAAATCCCGGTTACAAGTTGGATGAAAATAATTGTTCTTCCCTTACGGCTAAAAGATTTAACCATCTTTTGTTGAAATTCCAAGTTGCAAAGATGAGAAATACCCATCCTTTCAAAATCGGGTTTTTGGAACCAGATTGCATGTTGAAAGTTCTTCCCATTTTCTTGAAGACGATCTTCCCAAAATCTTTTCATTTTCACTCATATCAAGATCCCTATTCCATCATCCGTACATACCATTCCATCCACTCATTTCACACCTTCATTCATTTTCCCCATTTAAAGTCTACCTGCTGTCAGCCATCCAGAACCCGAAATTGGTCCAAAATGCACTCAAAAAACACTTGAAAATGAGTTCTAAAGGTCCAATTACAAGTGCAAACTTGTAGTTACCCATTACACATATGAAGTTGCATGTTTGTTCCCCACAATTGCAAGTTAATGCTCTTGTTTATCCCACACATGTAACGCAGTTTCCAAAACCCGAAATTCACTTGTGAGCCCATTTTTGCATCAATTTCTCTCTTCCCTTGTCAGTCAGGTTTGCACACACGATCTACCAAATCAATGGATTAAGGCATGGGCCTTATTTTGCAAGCAAATTTCAAGAAATGGAGGACGATATAAATAAGAGATACAACAACAATTCATGGTTGCGAGCATAGAATGCTTTCAAGACAAAGATGGTCATGACATAAAAAGAAGAAGGTCGCCCTTTCCCTCTTGAAAAGCCAGTACTACCCCAAGCAAGAAGATAAGGATGCAAGTTCCCGTTCCGGTTCAAGATGTCTTTACCAATCCAGAATACTTCAACTTCTAGCATCCTAAAGCGACATGAAGATCATCACAGACAAAAGATGATGCAGTTAGAGTCGTGTCTTTAGACACATGGAATAGTTTTAATTATGCATTTGTAATTTTGTTTTGACAAGTTACATGTAAAAGTATTTTTTGTAAAAAGCAAGTTACACATTACTTGCACTTTTGTAATTACATGTAAGGCAACTACAAGTTGTGTCCGATTAGGACTATAGTTGGAATAAGTCTTAAGTAGTTAATGAAGTCTTAATTAGTTATTGAATAAGTCTTGGTGGTTGAGAGAATCTCTCAAGTTAGTGAGGATCCTCCCACCTTTTTCTCAAGGCTCCTCTTCTGTAAATACTTGAGGGGTCTATTGTAATATTTATCTTTTTGGAAAGCAAGCAAAAACTCTACCAAATTTACAGCAAGAAGTCTTTGGGCTTATGTATGTGAATTGAAGGTTTTGAAGAATAAGAAAGAAGAATTACTCAAGTTTTGAGTCTTTGAGCTACATGTTTGAGTTTGAATCTTTTTATTTCTTCTATGCAAAGTGTTTCTAAAGGAGCTTAGTCTAATCTAATTTGAAGTCTTTGAGCTGCAAGTAGAGAAGATTAATTAAAATAGGAAAATTTCTAGAAGGAGCAACAAGTCTTTAAGCTTGCATCTATTCTTGAGGAAAAATTATTGTTTGATAAGAAATAGCAGCAAGTCTTTGAGCTTGCATTAGTTCTTGTCTTTGTGTTGAAAGAATAGATTATTCCAGTCTTTGAGCTGTTATCTTTTATTCATTGTAAAATTTAGCATAGCAAAGGGTAGATAGGACTTCCAATAGTCAAGTCTTTGAGCTTGATATTGTTGTCCCGTCCCGAAGGAAGTGACGGGAGTCTTTGAGCTTTCAGGAAACTTTATTTCCTTTCTCTCGTTTTCATTTGAAGTTGTTACCATTATTATACATTTTCTTACTATCACTTTTCTAAGGAGAGAAAAGGGTATAGGTTTCCTTGAAGAAAGAAGGAAGACTGTTGTCCCATCCTGTTTTTATTTCAGTTTTAGATAGATAGGGGGAGCCTTCCCTTAATTAGGAGAGTTTTATACTCACACACTGTGGTTGAAGCCACAATTTTGTTTGCTTTCACGAGTGTACAAAATTTTCAACCAGCAAAGTCCTAGCTGGTCCATATCTCAACATGGTATCAAAGCCAAGTCCAGGCTAGGAGCCCCAAGCACACGAGAGGTGTGGCTTAAGGGGGGGTGTTGGTGTTGGAAATAAGCCACACCTGGACCGACCATGGACTGGTCCAAGAGAGGCCAATAGCTCAGTGGTAGAGCACTCCAGCAGCGTATGGAAGGTCCTAGGTTCGAGTCCTAGCTGGTCCATGTCTCAACAATGTTGACAAACATTAACAATCCATAAGGAACAAATTACTTATTTGAATCAAACTGGAAATGTCAATGAACAATTAATGTTGTACTTCTTTCCAGATTTCCATTACAATAAGACATTCAAGGAACTAAGGAAAATATAGGCCTAGCATCAAGAGGTGAAGTGCCCAAAACAATTAGAACCTGGTTGGTACCCTTTGTGATGAAGTTTGTCTTCAATGGACACACAGTTACAATCCTTAGCAGCAACAATAATGTTTGCGATAGACCCGCATGGTAGGTGAATTGGCTTGGGCCGTGGGTTTGCTCCCCATTGGTCTCAGGTTCGATTCCCTGCCAGGTCAACCCAGCGGTTGGGGATTGCGAGCGGACTCATCCGCTTCCAGAGGACTAGTCTCGCCTCATCTCGCCCCTCCTCTAACCCCAACTTGGCACCTATAAGTCCAAGGTAAGGCGGGGTTGGTCGCTGGGATGAGACGTGGGGATACCTCTGGGTTACCAAAAAAAAAATAATGTTTGCAATCTCCGCACAGCAGCAACTACAACAAGGGTAAATTAAGTATGCCAGGATTCAACACCAAGTCGTCTCCTCTAACAATGTTTAAGCCACGCCCAGTGTAATGTCCCCATTTTCGTGAGCATCAGAGTTCGAGGGATTAGCCTATTATTTTGACTCTTATAGGCTAACATGTTTGGATAGAAAGTCTCAGTGGTAGTTCCACTTCTTCAATTCAGTATTGGGTTCAATTCCAGGGCCTTTGCAGTCAGTGCGTGGACTAAGTTGAGGGACTTACTAATTATAGTAAGTCAATCTAGCAATAGTGTTATCTTTAGTCAGGGCACCTGGACACATGGGGGTTATTCAGTGTTGACTCCAGCTTCAGACGACATGTCAAAAGACTAAATATTGAGAGAGACTGTTGTGCCCTGCACACGCTCCCTATCGCTGAGAGGGTCCCCCTCGTTTCTTTTCGTCTTCAACCCGCCTGGTGTAGGATTTTGTTTTTTATCCGCCATTTTGAGATTTCAGCTGGTAGTAGTGAAGTTCCTGCAGGACAGTGGGTCCGTTCGTTTGCTCCAGTCTTGAGGAGTTCGTAGGGGGGGTCAGCAATGATCCCCTCCAGGATGAGAGGACTGAATCATGAGTTGTGTAACCATTAAGTTTTGGGGCGCCTGCTAATTCAAGTCGCAAGGCCAAGGGGTCAATTTGCAAAGAGTCTCGCCATCTGAAATATTCAAGATTTCTTCCAAGGGAGACTAAGTTTTAGCATAAGCCTGAAAATCAGCTAAATAGGCAAGAGTGTTAGTTGTCCCTGGGTTTGCAAAATCGCTTTTAGGGCCGAAATTGGCTTTTAATGTCAAACTTTTCATTTTATCCTCCCAGCCCGAAATTGGGCAAGTTAGGTAAAAAGGAGTAAAGCGCTTAGTTTAGAAACTTTTCAAAAGGACATTATCGGCCCAAAATAGGGAAGGTATCGTTTTTAATAACTTTTTAGAACACCCATTTTGGCCAAAAATCGCGAAAAATATAAAAGGTGTTTTAACACTTTGCAAAGTGGTCCCTTGACCCGAAAATCGCAAGTCAAGTGAAAGTCGCGCAAAACAAAAGAGGCGTAACTTAGCAAGTTTGCAAAAATAGGTTTTCACCCGAAAATAGGCAAGCAAATGAAAGAAAAACGTTATAACTAAAACTTTTCAAAAGTACCTTCCAAGCAGAAAATGGAGAGAATAAAAAGCGCTTAACTAAAACTTTTCAAAACGCCTGTTTACCTTGAAAATTGAAAATGGAGAAAATAAAAAGCGTTAAATTTAAAAACTTTGCAAAAGTCATTATCAGCCCGAAATGGGGGAAGGCGCAATAAGACATTTGCAAAAGGTTTGCATTTCATCCTTTTAACCCGAAAATGGGCAGGCAAAGTTAAAACGCAAACTTTGCAAAACTCCATTTTGCCCCGAAAATGGGCAAGCAAAGTGAAAATCGTGAATAAGTAAAGGCGTTATAACTCTTAAAACTTTGCATTTTACCCTTTCATCTCGAAAATCGCCAAGAAGGGTTAGATTGCGGAAAATATAAAAGGCGTTTTAACTTTCCAACTGTTTGCGAAACTCCCTTGCAGGTCGGAAAGCGCTAGTTAAGGGGAGGGAAAGCGTTTTAACTTGGTAATTTTTTCAGAATGGCTTCAAAACAGAGAAAATCGTAGAGAACAGGTAGCCGCAAAGTTTGCATTTTGTCTCTTTAGCCCGAAAAATCGCCCAGCATCCAAAATCACGGAGCTATCAAACATTTTTCAAAAGCCCTCTTAAGCGAAAACGTAAGGCAAGAAGAATGGAAGGGCAGCGATCTTTCAAAGTTTGCAAAACCCTTGGTTGTCTAAAGTCGCGAAAGGCATTGAACCTTGCAAAATAGCCCAAGTCTCCGAAATTTCAAGAGTTGCAATTTGTAGAGGGTCGTTTTTGGCCGAAGTTCGTTCATTGATTGGGCAATTCGCCAAGTAAGATTTGACTCTCCTTTAGGTCTTTAATTTGTGCAAAATTGGTCGTAATGTTTAAACAGTGGATTGGAGAGTGAAGTTTCGTAGGTTGTGATTTTACAAAGCCTAAACATAGCGCAAAGGCAAATTCTGCCAAAAAATTTGATCATTGAACTAAAATTCAGACTTAGAGAAATTTTCCATATCTAAAACGAACTTAGGCAAAACTCTTCTCTAAGTGCGAAAAGTGGCGATCATTAAACACCCGAGCCCTCAGCTGCAAAATTGAACGTCTTCCCGTACTGTCGTAATTAGTCAAAAGTGGCACTTTTTGGAGCCCACTCCAAGTGGCAAATTTTAAACGAAAGCAGCTTAATTTCCTGTTTCAAGTAGCGTCTCACTTTTAGTTAATCAAGCTCTTTTATTGAAGCGTCACGCTTTTTCGAATTCGATTTGATCATTGGTTTTACAATGTGCTAACATCATCCTTTGTTTTGACTAACTCGTTCACTTCCTTCATCTCATCTCGTAATCCATGTCTGGTTGTGCAGGATAAATGCCTAGATTGGCAATAGAATCCTCAAAGACTCCTGATGCAATTGGAACATCTCGGGTCTCCAAGTCTGACATCCCCGCAGAGGCGAGAAAATGAAGTACCAATACCAAAAGGGAGGAGTTAGGGAGTCGAAAGTCCAGAGCATATGGGAGAACGTAGGTGATACTGATATGGGACACATAGACATTCAGATTTCAGGAATATGTTCGGGCAGAGCGTACAGAAGGTCGAGACATCTGGAAGGAGTATTTGCACAGCGAGGATGAATTTTTGGAAAAAAGGTCCACAGCAGGAAAGGAGAGAGTGCTTTCCTAAAATACAAGTTTCTTTTTTAAATCTTAAAAAGCCCTTTTCAGACATAAAGCTATACCTAACTACCAAAACAGTTGTAAATCTTGAGCTCCGTGCATGTGCACTTTTTGGAGCAGCTTTTTGGGTAGTTATTGATTACCTTTTTGGTAGTTATTGTTTCTCCTTTTGTTGTTGCTGATATTTTGCCTCCCATTTATGGGTATGGGCAATTTTGATAAAGGATGAATCTAGCCCCCTTGATTAAGTTTAAATCTTGGCCATTCATCCATTTTTGGGAATTCTATATAAAGGAGTTTGTTCCTCCTTTGTTGTAGGTAGAAAAACAAAGATTGTTGCCAAAAACTCTGATGAAATACATACAAGATTTAATGGATGTTAAAGCTGTGTTTGTTTTACTGTGAGTGCGTGGTCCTCTTCTCCATTTATTTCATAATTTTGCAACTGTATTTACTTTCAGAAGTTATTTATGCATGTATTTGATGGAAAATCTTGGTTCATACCATTAGGAGATAGTTGATTATTGTTTCCTCTGCATGGTTAGTCTGAGCCCCTTTTGTGCTAAGTTCGGTTATTTGATTTGGATGAATGGGTGTAAGAGTCTATCATTCGAATATAATAGCTTGAAAATTCAAAATCCTGAGATGATTGCACTGGTTTTCACCTAGTTGTGCTAATTAGCTGGCAAAGTAATTTCTATTTATTTTGAGACTTCCGTCTATGTGTTGAAATATGTTGTCTTAGTTAAATCATTTAGCTATTCTTATTCACTCTTTATCCTTATCCCTCCTTTTTTCCTTTTCTAAAGAAGCCCACCAGTCAAGCTGAAATAACATCAATTAGAAGCAAATCAGATGAGATAGGACTATAAGACTATAGGGAACCCGTACAAAAACCAATTCCGTCTAACTGTAAGTCCCGTTTGTGTTTCCAGAAAAAAACATCAACTACTAAGCTATCCTGTAGTCAAGACCTGACAACCTAAACATTGAGGTAATCCCCATTGCTCAAATTAACATAGCATTAGGGATTTCCTTATCTCAAGAGAGGATGGGATTCTTAGCATTTCTATTCTGCATTGGCCGGATGAAGTCGTAGTTCCGCGACTTTAGCCACGTCAACAGAGATATTAATATTTTAGTGGTTAAGTTATTAAATTAACTTATATGGATATTATAAAGTCATAAAGTGACTTTATTATAATTAAAAGCCACTTAAATATTATAAAGTGATTTTTATTAAATCACTTAAGTGAATTTGGACGCCCAAAAGAAAATTAAACTATGGAGAGTAAATTAAATGTATTTAAATGACTTTGGGTGTACTTTCTTGGGAAATGTGCCATTTGGAGTTATTATAAAGTTATATTATTAACTTTATTAAAGTGGGCCACTTAAATAATATAAAGTGAATATCAAAAGGGTACACCCAAATGGGGAATTAATTCAAATGTTGCATAAAGTATATTAAATACATTTTAAATGTATTTAACTCCCTTCAAGAGGAAATCACACTTTTTGGAGCATTATGCCTTTTTGGATTTATAAAGGCAAAGCAAGCAATTCAACCTCTATTATTGATTATTGATTATTTGGCATTGCTTGATTATTTCTTTGTGGATTGTCTGAGACAAGGGTTTCAAAGGGTTTGCTATTGAAGAACGTTCATTCTTCATGGATTTGTTATTCTCGGGCTGTGAAAGAACAGTTGAACTATTGCAAACTGAGAGGGCTTCATTCAGAAGTCTTTATGTGCTTCATCAGAGGTTTATTGTGATAGTTATTTGCAGAATTTGAATAAGGAAAGAGGCAATGTAGGTTAGACGTCTCATTAGCAGCATTTTACAAATTCAATAACCAGTCGTACAAGTTTCCTTGTTGGCTGTACCATTCCAGCGTAGCACATTGTAATGTCCCTACTATTTAGAGATCATTAACCTGCAAAACAGATGGTTAGAACACCACAAACATATATACATATGTAAGTAATCGAAATTTACAACCTAACTTCAATGTTCAATTAACATAATCATAATTTTAATCTAATAAAAAGGATACGAATGCCATACGAATGTATGTCCTTAGGCAGCTATGAGGCATGCCTTCTTGGAACCCCTTGGTTCCAAGCCCTCCAGGAAATCGAAAATGAATTCGAATCCTATCTTGGGTGTAACCTCTTACACCCAAGCCCTCCAAGGAAGACCCTTGCCTTTCCTTGCCTTGGATGATGCCTTCATCATCCAAGTCCTCAGAAGGGATCGGCCTGACCTTTGAGTCCTGTCTTGAGTATAACCTCTTATACCCAAGCCAACCAAGGAAGACCCTTGCCTTTCCTTGCCCTAGACGATCATCATCCAAGTCCTCAAAGGGGATTGACTCGATCCTTCCCTTCTTGGTTAAGTTTGACCCAACCAAGCCTTGTATTTACATAACATTTTTGTTCATAAATATTCCTTTATGCTAACATGAACTCTTAATGCATTATATAATTAACTTATAGATATATATATCAACATTACTTTTCATCTTTCATATTTGCAATATGTTTCTTAAAATACCTTGTATTCTTAAGTCCCTCTTGATATGCAACTTATGTGTATATTATTTACAAGATTACCTTTTTCCTATTTATATCTAGTGAATGCTACACCCTACAATGTGTATACATTCTTACTAGACAATTATGAACATGACTTATCAATGGACTTACCCATTTCCCATTGTTCATTAATTCATACTAATTAATATTATTGCGCCTTCACCCTTAATCCTACTTATTAATATTAATAATAATAAAAATCTTTCATATACTATACCTTTTATTTAATATAGGTGGGGATTCTTACCTTGCAGTCCGATGTCCTCCTTCCTTTACCCTGCAGTCCGCATCCTGTCCTTTTTCCCCCGTAGGCTGCTGCCTTCCTCCCCCTTCCTCCCTCTTGCCGCTGCTCCTTATGTATCCCGTGAGGGGTTGTGTCCCCCCATGGTCCCCTTCCGCATGAAGGGGTGCGGGGGTAATCGCAGCTTAGGCTGCGGTTACCCACGCACCACTTCGTGCAGGAGTAACCAGTCTATTTAGGAGTCGGCGGTAAGTCATGCATGGTTTGTATATATTTAAATATATTAAATATTACCTTTAATTAAATATATTTAAATATTAAATAACATTTCATTTAAATATATTAATTATTAAATATCATTTCTTTTTTTAAATATATTAAATGTTAAGAATCATTTCATTTAAATATATTAATTACTAAATAACATTTCCTTTATTAAAATGAATTAAATATATTTCCTTATTTAAATATTACCTTTAATTTCATTTTAAATATATTTAAATATTAAATAACATTTCATTTAAATATATTAATTAAATATATTTCCTTTTTTTTTTATAGATTACTTAATTTTAACCATTTATTTACACTAGCCTAATTCAATTAATCCATATATTAACATTATTAAATATTTTACATCCGGTGTAAATTCTCTTAGAGTGCCCTATATGTCCTTAATCATGATCGTTGACTGATTAGTTTCTTAAATGGTGGTTCTTGCTAAGCACAATCCTTGAACCTATCTATAATAATGGTCTTCTGATTACATTAGCAATTTTGTCTCTTTTAGAGACTCCACAAAATTGAGGACCACTAGCGATGTAATGTCCGAATACATGTTAATGTCAATTAGTCTAAATACTATTCTTGTTTGTTGGAGAAAAAGCATGTGATTACTTTGTATGTAATCTTTTCACCCATCCTTAAGTATGTATTCTTTTCACCCATCTTTATCGTTTAAGGAATATTATTAGTTATAACTATTAATAAGTGTTAATTAAATAATAATATTTAATAAATAAATAAATTTCAAATATTCCTTCGTTGGTAATTATTATATAATTTCTTCTTTTAGGGCATCTCTCTCTTTCTCTTCGTATATGTATAACGATCCAGAAGGGGACATGACACACATGGGGTCCCAAATAGGGCTTTTTTGACTAGAGGATGAAACGCATCCCTTTTTTGCAGTTTGGTGACACATTTCCCAACACCTAGCTCTGACAAGTTGATTTGTCTATTTTCTGACCTAGAGAAATTGCATTCTAGACTTGTACGCCCATTTTGGTCAGTTTCCCAGTTTTGGCTGGCATACACCAAATTTTTTCATTTAAAATAAGCTAAGGACCTATAGGTATACAATTAGCAGTAGGATTTATTGTAGCAGTTATCTTATTTATAATATAGTTGCAATTGCTCTCAATTTCATTTCTATTTGGTTCTATGTGCAATTCTTGCCTGGCACATGTTATTTTTTGCTTTAAAATTATTCAAAACCTTTAAAAAATCCAAAAACAATTCAGCAATAGTATTTCAGGGAAGTTAGAACCAGCAGGGTTCTTACACCCAGCAAGAAGTGTACGACCAACAACAGTAGTGGAGCCTAGAAAAGGGAATCGCACTAAGCTTAAGGTCTAATGCCCAGGTAAAGAAAGTCACGCCCAGCAATAATGAGGAAACTAACCACAAAATACGGCCCAATCAAGACAAGAGTACGGCCCAGGAAGAAGAAGAAGCGATCAGCAAGTCTGAAACTGCAGTCAATGCATTGTATACACCTTCCAATCACTACCCAACTTGTAAATGTTTGGCATTTCAACTCTCCATCCACCAGTCAAATACACCCTGCAATTTTCCTTGGCTGAGCTTCAACCTATGAAGTATGAAGTCCATGCCAAGATACTCTATCTCTGCAATTTTAGTTTGAAGATTTCCCAAGCCTGATATTGCACAGGTGTAGGAAATGTTACCCATGAGGGATTTCATCCTCAAGAGCCAAAAGATTTCGAGAACTAATTCCAAAAATACAAATCTCAAGACACAATATCCAAGATGTCTCCAATAGCTTTACAAGCTCACATTTATAACTCAGTTTGGGCACAATTACCAATGCACCACAAATGTGGTATTAAACATATGTAATAAAATAACATTAACTCCTTATGTCTCCCATTTAAAGGGGACTTTTAATGTTTTCCCTTTAAACATTAGTCCCAGTATTTATTAATCACTTAAATATTTAAATTTAACTTTAGTAACTTTTAATTTAATTGCCCAAATAATTATTGGCTCATTAAATTTGAACACTTGATGACAATTAATGATCACCATAAATACTGGCATTATAAAATGCATCAAGTATTTCCGGCCACTAAGCCACAGTTGACTTAATATAAATAGTAAGTATCTAGAAACCCTATCAAAACACCTCTGATTGGCCTGAAACTGAAATTGCCTAGGCCAAATCCCTCACTGATCCTTGTAAAGTCCTGGTTAGCCCTCGGGATCAAGGCAAAATGGGCTAATGACACATCATCTGTTACCTGGCTAAAAATGGGGACATTACATCGCCACATCTTCCCTCCCATATCAAGTCTATCTCCACCCTCTACTCTCCACCAGCGCGACTTGAATTATAAGAAAAATAATTGGTTCCAAATACAAGTAATATTGCCTATGTGTCAATAGGTGAATGGTGCATGTAAAAAAATAGTTGTTGATTGCATGTGAACCCCAAAACATGAAAGAGAAAATACTAAAGACCTACATCTTTTAAAAGAGTTGTTTGTTTGCATCCAAAGAATATTGGAAAGTAGTGACTTGAGGAAGAAACACATGAGGATTTGTAGATGAGTGGATATTGTGAGCTGTTGGAAAGAAGTATAGATAGGAGGCAATCCATCATGAAAAGAATATCCAAAACTACCACCAATGCTTATTCCACTTTTCAGTATGCTTATTTCCAAAGGTTTTCCATAAGCTCGGGATTGTTTATTCACACTAGTCTCTCTTCTATTTTCCTTGAAATGTTGGCTTATTGCTGATTGTAAAGCAGGCTTGATCTCCTCATTTTCAAAAGTAAGAAGTGAAAAAAAATCAAAAAGGAAAAGTGGCTAATAAGGTGTTTGAGATAGCATAATATTTCTAAAGAAAAGTGAGCTAAGTTTGGGCTTAGTTCTTTGAACAAGGAGGGTATCAAGGTAGTAACAACAATACTTTGGAATGGCAAGCATCTCAAACCAGAAAAAGAAAGTTTAACAAGTAGGCAATCGAGGGGAAGCACTAAACAAGATTTAAGCTTTGAAATTCCAAGAAGATCCTTCCAGAAATGGTCAATCTCCTTCCGAGCAGCACATTCAAGTGACTTCGTAACAATAATAGAAATCATGTATTAAAGGGTGATACAATTGAGTGGTGACATACATCACCAAACAAAAGACTTCAAATAGAAAGCTTCTCTAGATAGCTAACAGCCTAACAAAGGAAGCCAATTCCAAGAATCAGTATGCATAGGCAAAAGTTTCGCATCCCACATGTCAGGTTAAATAAATTATAGAGTTTTAAAAAGGTGTTGCTTGAAGTAAGTGTTTCAAGGAAGAGAAAAAACTTAAGAGTTCTTTGATGTGACCACTAACCAATAATTATCTAGTTGGCAAGCAGCGAGTACAGAATAATGCTCTTTGTTTCATAGTCATTAGTTAGTACATTTGTTGTGGCTTACTTAATGGATGGTGAATGCTTGGAAAGTATTGTGAGTGATGGAGGCTTCCTTCCATTTTCCATGTCCTCCTTTACAGTCTAAGGAAATAATTTAGTAATTTAATTTAAGTTGCCCAAAAACTATCTTTATTTTTATAAAAAGGCAACTTCTATTTTATTACAGAATTATAAAGTACCTAAAAGTGATATTATTAGTGTTTTTGAAAAGAGGATCTAATTGATGCTACTTGCTCAAGGGGCAAATTGAAATATTAAAACTAAAAGAAAAAGAAATTCTGGATACTTCTTCTAAAGGGTTAAAAGCAGCCAAAAGAAGATTATAAAGGAGTTGGGCTCAAGGAAAAAGCAATCCATTGTTTGTTGCGAAAACCCCTTTCTTGAAGATTGAGCATCTGTATTCATCTTTTGGCTAGAGGACGAAAAGCCCTTTGGTAACAAAATCCAAACTCTCTTGATCTCCAAATTGGGGACATGTAATTGTTAGAATCTGAGAAACACATTACAACCCAAAATCGAATTGACAGAGTTAGAATCAAATTATAAATGCAAACGAGATGAAACAGCATTACAGTGATACCGAGAGATTTGATGTAAATGCTCGAATGGTACAATAGCATCAAGAGAGATCTATACCTCCAACATCTAAAAATACAAGATAGGTAGCATGTTTATATAGACTCAAGCGAGGGGTGGAGGTGGCAATACCGGCCAATGGGGAGAGACCACCATAATGGTCTACACATAGTAAATGCACCTCCTCGTAGCATGACGACACCTCAACACCCACTTGACTTGAGTAAAAATGCTTTATTAACCTAAGCAAGCTTAATAAAAAGATAGGAAAAACCTAGGACAAAAGGGAAAATAAAACCAAACTACGAAATAAAAAACCTGCATTGGGAGAATCCTTTGGCAACAAGGTGTAATGTCCCCTTCTCATTGATGACCTTCCAGTGGTCCATTAGCCTATTCCTGAGAGCCATAGGCTAGGTGGAATGAAGAATGAGGGTCCAACATTGATGAAGCGAGGACTTACTGTTTTTAGTAAGTCAGGGAATGGCTATTCTGGTGATATTGTCCTAATAAGCTCTCCATGCTCTGTCACTGGGCACGAAGATCATGCTTTTCGGAGCATTAGTTCTTGACTTACTATTTTTAGTAAGTGGCAGTATGGCATAATTCTATTTCTGGCAGTGGACAGGTTCCTGATCCTGCAGCAGTCCAGTGGTCTTCCTGGCTCAGTTTCATCCTGGTTTTGACAATAATCAGTACAGGAGTCATATGTAACGCAATTAAATATTATTTCCTTATCCTAAGGTTTAATATTTAATTAATCTGATTAATTGCCACTGATTTATGGAATTTGGGATTAATGTCTATTATCTCCTAAGTTTGGCGAAATTCATGTGTAATAAGGGATGTCGAAATTACTTAGAGGAATATTATTTTTATATTGCATCTCTAATATTTGCCAAAGTGTTTAATGTGGGCCCATGCCTTTGGCGTGAAGTTTGACTTGTGGGAAATGGCTCTACACTTGGGGTCCACATGAGGTGAAATGAAATGCAAATGAAGGAAGTGGAGTTTGGGGGAATTTGCATTTGAATTTTGATGGTGAGAAGTTATAAATAAGAGCCTTGGGCTCCCATTTGAGGCATCATGAAAATTTGTAATGTTATGCTGCCGGTTTGGCAACAGAACTTGAGGCTTCGGGTGCGTCTCCCTAGTGCTTCCCGGTTTCGTACTTGAAACATAGTACCTAGTTGCGTGTTGTATTCTACTACATTCTCAAAGCTTGCCATAGACATTTTTGGTGTTGAAGTGATTCTGGAGACTTGCTGGTTTTGCCTGTCGCTGAAGTACATTTTCGATCACACCTCTTTGCTGAAGCGACTGACGGTTATGGGTATCAACTCTATCCTCCTTCCCAGCAATGGCAATACATTTTGTGAGTTTATGGCAATTTTAATTAAGCTTTGAATTTCCTAGACCAAATCGAAATTCTTAGGCTAGGCGTGGGTTTTTTGTTTGCATTGGGATGCGTGCCAAATTAATGAGGGGTTTTTGGTAACATGGTTTTGGTTAGTTGTTGTTGCACTAGATATATTGTGGGTTTGGGACTAGTTTGAAGTGATTTGGATGTATATTGAGGGAGTTATGAGCTTTTTAGAATTTTCGTAGGCTGCTGATTTGTAATTCCAGCCTGCAGATTGGTTTTAGCAGAAATTCATGTTCTTATTGTGATAATCTGCATTACTCTCCTTCTCTTATCTCTATTTTTGTAAGGTTAAGTAGTAGTACTACTAACCAGTTCTACTTTGTAATTCTCATCCCACTGAAAAAGGAGAAGAGGCTGGCTTGCCGCCCACTATCAAGCAAATTTGTAAATTCAGTCCTCCCATTGCATAAGTGGTCGAGTGATAGTTATGTGTAATGGTCCTCCCGCTGCATAAGTGGTCGAGTTGAGGTTATTATGTAATTGTAGTCCTCCCGCTGAAATATTGCGGTTGAGTGATTCTTATTTTGTGTATCTTACTTGGCTGGTTCACCGCCAAGTTTCCTTGATTTCCCGCTGGATAAGCGGAAGGGGTTGGCTTGTCGCCCAAGCATTGCATTGTATTTCAGTTTCTTAAGCTAATGATCCCCTCAACACCGTATGCTATCACCTTCCCACATTGGGCACTTGGTGATCAAAAAGTGGAAGGGTTCCTTTCCCAACATGTTTCAGTTTATGATTTCTAACCTTAACGGGTTAATTTCTTGTTGATGTTTATTGTTGGCCTTAAAAATAAAATAAAAAATAACTAGGATATTACACAAGGCAAGCCTTGTACTTATCAACCGACCCATCTGTGGCAAATTTTGTCCGATAGATCCACTTGCACAGAACAAGTTTTCTTCCCTTAGGAAGAGGGACTAGATCCCAAGTGTGGTTCCTCTCTAAGGAACTAAACTCTTCCTGCATAGAAGCATCGCACTCAGGAACACCAAAACCTTCCTGAAAGGAATGTGCATCCGAAGCTGAGGCAATGAAGAGTTGTGGAGCCTTCTCAAACTGTGATCTTGTTCTGCGAGTTTCTGAAGGATCACCGACCCAATCACCTACTGATTCCAATGTCTGATGAGCCCAAAGAGGCCCTCTAGGAGAGTTTGGAGGGGAATCATCACCCTCTGAATGATGACTAGGAGGGGAAGAAGTTGAATCCTCATTATCCGTCACCATCTAAAGTGGAGAAAGAAGACTCCTCGTGAAGAATAAGATGATTAAGATCCTCAGAAGAACTATCATCATGTCGCACAGACTCGAAGGTGATAGTGGTGGGAGAAGTGGCAAAGGAAGAAGTGGAAAGTATCCTCCTCAAAATGAACACTACTCTCGATGAACAACTCATGGGTGGTAGGGTGAAGGAGCCTGTAGCATTTGACACCATCTAGGTACCCAACAAATATGCAAGGCTTTCTCTGTGGATCCATAGCCCTGCATTTCTTTGCTGGAATGTGGCCTCATGGAAGAGATCCAAACACTCGAAAGTGTTTTACTATGGACTTCCAACCAATCCAAGCTTGAAAAGGAGTGGCCCCCTTCACAGCTTTGTGAGGAACCCGATTCTAGATGTAACATGCACAGTTGATGGCCTCCGCCCAGTATTGGGGTGCCATTGACTTGGAGTGAATCATACAAGTGGCCATCTCTTTCAAGGACATATTCTTGCGTTCTGCGACATCATTTTGTTGTGGACTGTAGGGAACAGTGTGCTAAAGATCAATGCCCTCAAAAACACAAAATTGCTCAAACCTCTGGTTGACATATTCCACCCCATTATCTGTACGCAAAACTTTGATGGCCTTCCCAAATTGTTTCTCTACAAAAGCTTTGAAGTCCTAAAAAGACTCAAAGACCTCAAACTTTTGTTTGAGAAAGAAAACCCATGTGTATCTAGAAAGATCATCAATGAAAGTTAGAACAAATCTAGCCCGATTGAAAGAAGGATGTGGAAATGGTCTTGTCATGTCACTGTGTACCAACAGCAAAGGTTGTGAAGCCCTCCATGCTTTGCCTTTATTAAAAAAAATTTAAGGATATTTATCGAGAATGCATCCCTGGCATACTCCACTAGAAAAACTAATAGAAGGCAACCCTAAAACCATGTCATGTTGACTAAGCTACTGCAAGTAGCGGTAGTTCGAGTGGCCAAACCATTGATGCCACAAATGACTCACTTCATCTAAGTGAGCAAAGCAAGTGAAGGAGAATCGGGAACAAAACGAGAAAAGTGATACGATCTGGACTAATGATCAGCCATCCCCACAGCAACTGTAGACCCACTGTGAATCTCACTGATGACGGTTGTGTCTAGAGTGAACTCAACCAGCTTGCCAGCGCCAGTGTGAGTAGTCTGATAGACAGATAGGAGATTAGTCGACAACAATGGAACACAAAGGACATCATGAAATGTTCCTTCGCCCACATCAACAGACCTTCTCCCATGCACTTGAGCAAGAGTGTCAAAACCCAATAGAATAGATGGCATAGTACATGACTCCAAGGAAGGAAAACTCTTTTGTGATGAAGCCATGTGGTGTGAAGCACCTGAGTGAATAATCCAAGAATTGGGTTGTGAAGCAAAAGCAACTAGGGCCTTGCCCTTTCCTTTCCCCTTACTTTTATTTGTGTCCTTCGAGGATTTTTGAGGTGAATTATTCTTAACAGAATCAGATACCTTGATGTTGTTCTTCTCAAGAAGTTGAGACAAATGATCAATATGTTTCTTAAGGCACTTATGTTCATCATGGCCAGGTTTCTTACAATAAGAACACTTCATTTTTTCCTTCTTAGGCTTGTCGCCTGAAGAAGATGCAACATTAGCTGCTTTTGGAGCAGCTTGTTTTTGTTCTTGCTTCTTTTCTCTTTGGTTCTGTTGTTTCTTATTTTGCTTGTCATTGCCTTTCTAATCTTTAGTGCCCTAATTTGCAGCCAAGGCATGAGACTTTGAAGTCTTAATTGTGCCCATGTGAACCAATTTATCCTGCTCCTTAGTGAGTCCAACAACAAATTCATCTAAAGAAGGCATTTGTAGGTAGACCCAAGAGCACATTTTGTGGCATGAAATGTAGAAACAAATACTGAGTAGTTAGGACCAAGCTTAGAAAGAATACTTAAGATCAATTGTGTGTCTTTCTTTCCAAGCCCACTTAGTTTCAACTGCAATCTAATGGCTTTCAACTTTGTGAAGAAGTCTTGAATTGTATCAAAATTACATGGATTTAACCCTATGAGCTCATTCTCCAATTGGTGTCCCCTTAATTCATCTTGTTTACCAAACAATCCTTCTAAAGTAGTCCAAACTTCATTTGGTGTTGTTGCAAACTCAATATGAAAAAGAAGATCAGGAGACACAGACATACATAGAGTACCATAAGCTTCATCACATTTGTTAAACCATTTAGGCTTTTTTGCAATTAAATTTGGTTCAGTTTCAAGCCCCATTGTTACCCGATGTAGCCCCAATTTTTTAAGTTGGATTGTCATCTTAGACTTCCAATCAAAATAATTGTAGGGTGTGAGTATTGGTACTCTTAATTGTTCCATTTTAATGCAAAAAGTAAGATTGTTGTTTATTGTTGTGTAGAGAAAGAGAAAGCAAAGACCAAAGGAGCACACCAGACACCCCCCCTTTTCACTCAATCAAATGACCCCACCTCAAAATTGGCACTTTATAAGTTAGTGCATTTACAATTGAAAATAGGACCACTAGATGGGAAATAAAAAAATACACTTTAGCAAAAAACGACACTCAATTCCGAGCTACCGATCAAAAGTTATAGCAAAACAAAATTCCCGTAAAATGGCCTATTTTAATATATCAACACTCTAAACAATAAAAACTACACTTTGCTGATAACAAAGATGGCCTTCCAATCACTCGTTGGAATTGAATTGGAATATAGAATACAATGGTGGAATTGTGAGGGGAAATTGATCTCCTTCCAACTTGAACCTCACCCTTTATCTTCGACAAATGAAAAAACAAGGTTTTTAATTACACCATTAACTCTGAAAACATTTTTTTCTTTTTTCAAAATAAATTATTTTCTCACACAAATTTAGAAACTAATAATGCCTTTGTATAAATTAAAGTATTTTGACGTCATATGAGAGAAAATAAAAAACTATTATTGGCCAAAATTGAAATTGCTATTGCGTTGAAAAAGGAGGTAAGATGGTCGATTTTGGGACTGGTTGCAGGCTATAGAGAGCGATGAACAGCAGATCCTTCACCAAATTGATTGAATGCTCCTTCACCGAATTGATTTAATGTTGCTTCTACAAGGTAAATGAAGTCAAATCTTTAAAATGGAAGGAATGAAAGCTTGCTGCAAATGCATTTCACGATTTTTTTTTAAAACACCAGATTTCAGCCCCTTATATCAGCCAAAAACAGTCAATATACTTGGTAAAAAGCTTCTTGGGGCATAGTATGGCTATGGAGCAGCTATGTGTGGCTGGTAACAACAGGAATACATCAAAAATATGATGAAAAATGATGCTCTGAAAGCAAAAACGCCACTCCAAAAAAATAATTTTTGCCAGAAGCTTGTGTCCAAGTATGGACAATCTTTATATGAAAATGGAGGTTCTTGGGCCTTCCAGACACAATGGCAAGGTCTATTTGGCCTCAAAATGTCTCAAATTTGAGCTGTAATTTACAACCACTCTTTAAACCCTAGTTTGCAACTTGAGGTTCTGATCTTTGATTTTGGTGAAACAAAAGCCAAATCTGACTTTGTTGAGCCTTCTAGATGGTATGAAACCGTTGATAAAACATCAGGATTACCAAAAAGCTGCAATCACCCATATCTCATACAACACATGCAAAAAAAGAGGTTAACCGATCTTTGTAAACCCTTTCTGATTCTCTAGATCGTTGTAAAACAGAAACGCAAGAGAAGAGCATACAAGATTTTACTAGATCAAACATGCAAAGCTTATTAACCCTCAAAATCTCTCAACCTATGAATCTAATCTTTCATAACATAGCTTTGATACCATGTTAGAATCTGAGAAACAGATTACAACCCAAAATCAAATTGAAAGAGTTAGAATCAAACTGTAAATGCAAAAGAGATGAAACATCATAACAATGATACCAAGAGATTTGATGTAAATGCTTGAATGGCACAATAGCATCAAGAGAGATCTATAGCTCCAACGTCTAAAAATACAAGCTAGGTAGCATGTTTATATAGACTCAAGCAAGGGGTGGAGGTGGCAATAACGGCCGATGAGGAGAGACCACCATAATGGTCTAAACATGGTAAATGCACCTCCTCGTAGCATGACAACACCTCAACACCCACTTGACTTAAGTAAACATGCTTTATTAACTTAAGCAAGCTTAATAAAAGGGCAGGAAAAACTTAGGACAAAAGTAAAAATAAAAGCAAACTAGGAAATAAAAAACCTACACTAACAGTAATGTCCCTTCTATCAAGCTAAGTTTTAAAAGAGAGAAAAGTAAATTAATTATTTAATATTTTTCATTAAAGTAAAAATAAAAGAAAATATTAAATAATTAATTAGTATGTGACTTAGGCTTAAATAGATTAAAGTCACTTAAAAACAATAACACTGGGGGAATTGTTGCAATAGAAAAGTAATGTTATAAAAATAACTTTGGAGCTAGCAATAATCATGAATTGAATATTTTAATCATTTGCATTGATTTGATTCTTTCAAAAATTGGATTCTCGGGATTGGAACATGGGAAAACCAACTTCGACAGTGCAAGATCTGTCCTAATTGGTCTTGGAAGAATCACACAGATTCTTCAATTGGATCATTAATGGATATTTTCAATAGTCAACGAATATTGTATTCATTGGCTTTATTTTAGAGTCGACACATATTTTTATTTTGAATGACATTTGGTGGCAACAATTCATAGTAATACCATTGTGCACATTTATTATTCGAACTTGGTAGGAAGTGACCCAAATACAACAACAATTCATGATTTATACTATGTCTGTATATCGGTGAGTATCCCTTGAAGGCGTTCTTCTACCATAATGCAAGAACCCCAATGCTATTGAGACATTTTGGCTGTTTATGTCTCCTTGCATCATAACTTCCTGAAGCGCAAGTGCAGATGTGAGTGCAATTCTTGTCTTTGACCATGAATGAACTATTATCCATTGCCAATGGAATAAACGATTCACTTTCTAGTATTGGCCAGATACTCTTGTCATGGATATATTAGTCTACAATATCAAAAAGCACCAACAGCTTGAATTGGTTTTATTGGAAATGATTCACGACTTCAAAATCCCATGATTATGCTATTAAGGTGCTATCTCATTCAATAATATATATGGTAGTGTTGTGACCATTTCACACATCGCCCCATTAAAATGGGGACCCCCTTTTTTTTTGCTCGTTTTTGCCTGTTCTTCGCTTTGCTTTTTAGGGTTTTCGTAGTTTGTCGGTTGTCTAGATTAGGGTCAAGCCTTAGGGTTCCCTTTACGATCTTTTCAGGCCAGAGTCCAGTCAGTCTTGAGAGCTTTTTGAGCTTCCTCTTGTAGGATGCAAATTTTGAAACGAAATGAATTCGCCAGAATGGTTTATTTTCAATTGGAATTTTGAGTGTAGAGTCTTAATTTGTCTAAGTGTTGATGATGAAATTGTGAATTTTGTCCAATTGAGTAATTTTGACCAAATTTTGAGTTTTTTGATATTTGATCCCAGACGTTGTAAATGATTTGTTTTTGCCTTGTGAAGTGATTAAACTTGTGAAATCTTGATATTTTGGCCTGTAGGAGCAAAATCGCTCCTGTCCCTCAGTCAAGGACCGGAGCTCGTTTTCAAAAATCTTACTGTCTCTGCAGGGTCAAGACGATTTTTCGAGTGGAAGTGATAAAGAAAGGCGTAATCTTTCCGTTGAATATAAATTGAAGAATTTCACGAACACGGAAATGCCCCAGGAGTCAAAATCGCTCCTGTCCCTCAGTGAAGGACCGGAGCTCAAAATCAAATATCACCTCGTCCTTACAGGATTTGAACAACTTGACGATTTGAAGAAATCAAAGGAGATGTGTTTTATCAAATGAATATAACTTGAAGTGCCTTCGTGAAGGAAAACATGGCCAAAAGTACAAAATCGCTCCTATCCCTCAGTCAGGGACCAGGGCGAAATCTATTGTAGCTCCCATCCCTCTCCCAGGGACCAGAGCGAAATTCTTCATAAGGCAAAATTCAGGTAAAAACAAGCAAGTTTTAGGTTTGAAGGCAAGAAAGAGGGGTGAATTGAACCCGTTGAAGACAAATTGAAGATTACAAAACATCAACAAGGGAACCAAATGCTCAAGTTCGCTCCTATCCCTCAGTCAGGGACCAGAGCGATCTTTGCCTTAGACGAATTTCTTGCCAAGTTTGAATGATTTCCAAGCCAAAGATGAATAAAATGGGGCACAACAAGACCGTTGAAGATAATTTTTGAAAGTGGCTAAGTGTAGTTGAGCTTGAAAGTACAAATTCGCTCCAGTCCCTCAGCCAGGGACCAGGGCGAAATGATGATTATCTTGCCTTCTGTCCAGGTTCAGACCACTCCAAGTCCGGATACGTGGAGGCAAAGACATTTTTGAGGTATCTCGATGATGAACAAAGTTACAAAGACCACCAAATTGAAGGATTTGCACCAAATGTCCCAGTTCGCTCCTGTCCCTCAGCCAGGGACCAGAGCGAAATCTTCACAAAGGCTTAGATTTTGAAGGTTTATCAAGTATCAAGTGACCAAGAGGGATCAAAAGACTTTATTTTGCACGATGAAAGCACTGGCAAGTTGATGGAAGAGGACGAGCCCAAAGCATTGAAGATCGCTCCTGTCCCTCAGTCAGGGACCAGGGCAATATTTACCATATCACTCAAATCCTTCAAAAATCACGACGAGTTAAGGTTGTATAAGGTTGCACAAGGTCTAAGTGATCCTAACAAGATGATATGCAAAGGTTTCAAACATCAAAGGGTCATCAATTGAGCCAAAGAACCTATATCGCTCCTGTCCTTTGGACAAGGACCAAAGCGATTTTCATTAAAAACACTCATTTCCTTCAAAAATCACGTCAAAGACCAGGATATACAAGATCAAGGACATCATTTCGGAAGCAATGATCAAAGAACAAAGTTTGAGAGATAGCAAATTTTGGCTAGAACTTCAGGATCGCTCCTGTCCCTCTCCAAGGGACCAGGGCGATAATCCTCCAAACATCAAATGTGTCTCGTAGAAGCCAAGGGAAGTAAAGTGGAATGAAGAAACAATGTTCTTGTTTGCCTTACAATAAAGATTGGTGATCAAACAAGCAAAATCAAGGAGAAAGCATGAAGTTCGCTCCTGTCCCTCTCCAAGGGACCAGGGCGATAATGGTCATAAAAGGCACTCGTTCACACAAACAAGCACTCGTTCACACAAACAAGTTAGTCAAGTTCAAAATTCCTAGCAAAAATGCCAATTTAAACGTAAGGATGGAGATTTTTAACGTCAAAAGCACGAGATTCCAGGCTAAAATGATAGATCGCTCCTGTCCCTCAGTTAGGGACCAGAGTGATAAGGTTTGAATCTTCCCACTTCTCCAATTTTGGCGCACAAACAATTTTTTTGAATTTATTTAAATGCTAAAAATCGATAAGTTCGAAAATTCAATTAAATTAGCATTTAAAATTTGCGCTAAAACATTAATTAATTGATTATTGCCTTTTAAAAGTCGAGTTTGTTATTTAAAAAACAAAGGCATTTAATTAATTAATTATTAATTAATTAAAAATCAAATGGAGCGCTTGGTTGTAAGGTTGGCCTTTGTTATTTATTTAAAAAATCGTTTTAATTACCTTATTTTTACCAAGTCGGCCTCAAGGTAATTGTGAGGGTTAAGCGCCTATAAAGAGAGGGTGAAAATTGTTATTTTCACATTATCATTCAATCATCTCACATGCGATCTTGAAGGAGAAGTGCGAATTGTATTTAGAGAGTGCGAATTTAGCAAAGGAAGGCGCAAGCATCATCAAAGGAGGTGCGAACCTTAGTTTCCATATTGAGCGAACTTGCCAAGGACATTGAAGAACACATCAAGGACATCACCAAAGGTGGCGAGTTGATAGGAAGGACGTTTACTTGAAGATCACATAGAAAGGGCTTCAAACGTTAATTTTGCTTAGGCAAATTCCTTATTTTGCATTTTAAAGTTAGCTCTCAAGTGAGGTATGGCGATTTTAATTTATTGTTTTGATTTTAAATGTTGATCGTCATAGCTTAAATTTTGAATTTTGAAATTTTGAATTCCCCTAGCTCAATCCTTTTTAGGAAATGATAACTCTAGGACTTATCATAAGGTTTCCTAAAAATTTACTCTCTAATCTATGTTATGCATTGCAAGATCGAGTTACTTATTATGAAATGTTGTGTAGGTATGGCGACCCCGAAGGCGGGAGCATCCACCAGCCGTCCAGCTCTCATGAAGGAAGATCAAAAGACCGAAGAAGTGGAGACTAAGATCGTGTCGAAGTGGAGCAACATTGGAGATACCAACTTGGGTAACTTCAGCACGAAGAAGTTTCGAGAGGTCCCCTACATTGGCAAGCCATCACCTGTCGCCCGGAGAATAATCGAGAGTGGCATCATTAAGGCGGTCGGCTTTCCTCCAGCGGTTCAGTGCCATGAGTTGATGATCGAGTGTGCTCGTCATTATGATCCTCAGTCCAGAACAATCGTGTCCAATGAAGGAAACACTTTGGCATATCTTTCAGAGGAAGCTATAAGTGAAGCTTTTCATCTTCCAGAGCACAGAGACATGATATACAAGAGCATAGAAGGAGCCAGGTCAATGTACGAAGATGATCCAGATGCTTGTCTAAGCATAATCAACAAGAACTGGTTACTCAAGAGTCATCCTCGCCTGAGCAAGATCCCGAACACACCGCACAGGATTGATTTCCAGGAGGAGTACAGAGATTTGATCACAATGCTCAACCGAGTCACAGGAGCCCCTCACGCCTTCTATTTTGAGAAGTGGATGTTCTACTTCATCCAGGTGATTGTTCAGGGGAAAGGAACAATTCATTGGGCTAGAATGATTAGCCATTGCTTGGACGTACAGTTGAGGAGACTCAAGGCTACCAAGTCCTTCCACATGAGTTCATACGTCATTTATGCCTTGATCAGGAGTTTTGAGTACGCAGGACTACCTCACAGAGGAGTGATTGGAAGAGGACCCGGCGAGGTCAAAGTTTGTGATTCCTATGTCCACTTGCATCATCCGCCAGGAAACAACTACAAGCTAGTTAATGATACCTTCACGATGAACATCACAAGGATGTTGCAAGGTGGGATTCACAACAGATTATCTCAGGATGCACAGGAATTAATAAAGAGGTACGGTGCTTGGTTTATTCAATTTCCGAAGTTCACTTATATTAGAGTGCATGGATGTCCTTTACCTCCATACATGTTGCCGAGATATCCGACAGACAGAATTGTGTTACTTGAAGTAACAAGACAGTTGGCAGCATATGCGAAGGCATTCAGACACAGGCATGGGAATGGAGTTCCGGTACCTATCATTTTGGGCAATTCAGTTGAGGTATGTCCTAATGCTTTAGCTATGGATGACGCAGAGAAGGAGTTAGCTTTGTATTCTTTTTCATCCTTTGCCTTGAGAGAAAGCTTTGATCCACATGGATATTTAGAGGAGACAGTCGGTAGGAAGTTTAAGCATGAGTACCAAATAGAAGATTTTATGATGAATCTCTTAGATGATCTTGAAGTGAAATGAAAAATGCATTCTAGATTGCCTTTGGATTTCATCAGGAAATGCAGGATTTACAGAGTGGCCGACCAAGCACAGGACAGTGGCAAACATATCCAATCATCCTATGATCGAGAAAGCAAATCAATAAGGTTAGATTGGAATGAGCTCGAAGTCGTGGATTTAGATGCTTTGATGGCTCCAGTCTTGTCTTGTACTCGCAGATGGGTTGATGTGCAGCATCAGAAGTTGAGAGAGCAAGGCATAGCTATGACTTTCACTTTGGAAGAGAAACCAGCCGAAGGTGGAGCTAGTGTGAGCGAAGGCAATCCTAATCCCAGGAATACAAGTGAAGGTAACCTTCGATGTGCCAGTGAAGGCAATCTCCATCCAAGAGGTTCGAAGAGGAAAGAGAGACCTGAAAAGAGGGAGTCTTCCAAGAAGAAGCAAGGGGCCAATCGAGATCGTTCATCCGGTACATCTTCTAGACCAGAAAAGAGGACACTTCAAGTGGAAGAATCTATGGAGTCGATGGTCCAGAACGACAGGCAGGAAGAGGGACAAGCACCGCAAGGGTCACCAGATGGATCTCTCCAAGATTATGAGCTAAATGAAGATAGAGAAGATAACGAGATAACATCTCCTCCCAGAGAAGAAGAAGTAGTGCATAAGGAAATTCAAGTCAAAGAAACAAGATCAGCTATCCCAGATTGGTTGAAGGAAAGACTAACTAAGGTGATCATAATAGAGGACGAGGACAATGTAATTGATTTGGAGAGCCTTGTTGGACGTTCTCACGAAATAACAGAGAAGAGGAAGGCTACCAAGATGTCCAAGATGATTAGAGATGAGACTGGATCTAGAAAACTATAGATAGCTACACCGGCAATGGACAAGTATGAAGGGGAGATCCGGGCAGAAGAATATGATATACAGACATTTGAGCTAGGACCATCCACAACAGAGCAGACACTAGATGACGCCACCGATTCATTTGAGGCATTGAAAGACAAGCTTAGAGAAGAAATGGAGAAGAATAGAAAGCTTGAGAGAGAGGTCGGTGCATGGAGGGCATATTTCAGTCATCTCAATGAACCTTTGGGACGTCAGGATCCAGCTAGATCACCAGTGCAAGCACTTCCCCTTCAATCAATTAATGAGGCAGAAAGATTCAGGAATATGGTCCAGCGTACGAGTACTTGGATGGACAAATCTCATACAGTTGCCGTAGAATTTGTAACAAGGATGATGGAGACTATTCACAGGGCTATCCAGGTTCTTGAGATAATCCACAACTTGATGATAATAGTAGCCGCTTTTGCTCATACTAGAGATGTTATCATTCCTGTATTGAAAGTAATTAGACAAACATCAAGGAAGGTCTTAGCGCAAGAAAAGATCATGGATGGAGGACCTCACAGTTTGCTTCAGTGGTCAACCTTACTCCATATGAAGAGTGTTCTCTTTGAGGACATCAGTACTAGATGTAGCCAAGTTGAGGAAGTGATCAATCCGATCCAGGACAGAGTATTTGAGGTACTACGTACCATTCTTGGCAGGAGGATCGAGGTCGAGACAGATGTGGATTTGCAGGAATTGGAGGATAGAATCAAGGTCATCTTTTGCAAGGATGCTAATATCACAGATGAGCAATATGATCAGATGTTTGCCACCATGCTCCTGATTGAAAGAACAAAGGAACTTGAATCTTCATGGGACGCAGCTCTTCTAGATGCATTTGATCAAGTCATCCACTTGGAAGAAAGTATGAAGAATCTTCCCGAGATTCCAATTGCTGAGATTGAAGGAATCGTGTCAAGATTCATTGCATATGCTAAAAAGGAGCATTGGAAAGGGAATAAGATTCTAGATGAGAGGTTGTTATAGATGACATGGCACCTTAATTGTCATTGGTTTATGTCTCCTAGGTTTTTGTGCCAAATTTAATATTTGGCTATGCATTTAATATTGTTCAGTAAAAAGGAGGCCATTTGTAACAAACCCTAATTAGGGTTTAGGTGTCATGATCTTGACCGTTGATCTGCTTTCAATCTAGACCATTCTTTGTAATTGAGGATGCTATTTATACCCTCATTTTCATTTCATTTTGTAATCAGAAAATTAGAGATTAGAGAGAGAGTTTGATGTATTAGAGAGATTAGAGTTTAGAAGCAATTTACTTTTGTAGCAAGATTGAGTTTTGAGGAAAGGAATTCAAACAATTGTTGTACATGATGACTTTGAAATCAATGAAATATTGAAGTTATGGTGTTTTGTTGCAACTTTCTTGTTATCTTCATGGTTGTTCAATTTACTTGAATCATGCTCAATCAAAGTAGTGTGTTAATTCGAAGGACAAAGTGTGAGACTTGATCTTTGGTAGGATTCGCTTTCCAAACCACTAGCTTCTTGCTGATTGTAGGAACGCCTTGCGTGGTCAACTGGAGATATTTGAATCACTTAACCTTCAATCATTATTGTATCTTGGATATGTACCTTCGTGGTAGTGTCTTTGATCTTTGATGCGTTGAAAATCATTTCGTTACCTTAGAAAATCGCATCAATTTCAATTGAGTTGTTATTTTATGGCGAAATTGAAGTTGGTAGAATCTTGCCAAGTCTTGTCCACATGAAGTCATTCTTAGGGTTAGATTAGATTAGACCTCTTGCAAACCCTATCCTTTTGTTATTTTTTTTTTGAAAGCTTCTTTAATTTGGTAAAACTTCGGAACGTAAGGCCCCTTGAGGACACAGCAAATCACATCATACCACTGGAGCTTATCCACACGTAGAGACCCTACTAACCAGAACATTGGAGTCATCCTAACTAATCCTTCATGCGAATCTTCAGCAGTTAGAGACTTTATTCAAGAGAGGATAAGATGCCTTTAGGTATTTTATTCTGTGTATGATGGTGTACAAAATAAACGTCAACAGGTAGGAAATATATTTTCTTTACGGCACAAACAATGCCTAATATCGAGAATCTCATCATTTCACACAACGTGGTATTAATCAACACTTCTTCAGTAACGCCATGGCATACTCAAAGGTTCACAGAAGATGTTTGTTCCAATTGAACAGACAACAATGTTACCAAAGTAATGTTGGCGCCATGGTTGAAAAACTCGGACTTGCCACGAACTCGGCAAACCAAAAATTTGGACTCGGACTCGGACTCGTGAAAGACTCGTGAAAGACTCGGCAAGGACTCGGCAAAAAACCAAACCGTAGTTTTACAAAAAAACATAAAGAAATTAATGCATTTAGAGAACATAACAGCCATAATTGAAACATTACACGTCACATACTCATAGTTTCAAACTTGCAACTCTAAAATGTATAATACCAAGATTTCTTCAATGCTAATTATGCTTTTATATGGTGCCTAATCAAACTCAGAGGTTAAATTTTCCCTACTTCCATCGGCGCAATTTCCCCCTATATTTTTCGACGGGGGTTTGGGGGCAGCGACCCCAAGTACATGAATCCTGATGGAGAGACCAAATTTTTTCACATGTTAAACTCAATTTTAAAGCTTGCATGGCTTTTTTTCTGGGTCGCGCAAGTCCATCTGAAAGACTCACGAGTCCATGCAAAAGACTCGTGCGAGTCCTTGCAAAAGACTCGCGAGTCTTTCAGATGGACTCGCCAGGACTCGCCTTGCGAGTCCTTGGCAAGTCGACTCGTGGCTCCCATGGACTCGCGAGTCCATGGCGAGTCCGTGGCGAGTCCACGAGTTTTAAAACTATGGTTGGCGCAACTATCAACTGGTAATATCTGAGACTTTCAACGCAAACACAAACAATCTTATTCCTGGAGTCATTTGTTGCCAAAGTCACCCATTGTTGCTATGTTGAATATTTCAGGTGCAAATTAATCAATTTGTTCTGAAGCGACTTTTGATGATTCCTTATTGTAAATCTCTGAATTATTGGATAATTTGGTATTTTACCATTCTAAAGCATATCCAGCATCATGTTATTAACATTTCATTTCTATTGTATGTAAATCTGCAAAACTGGAATTCAATATAAACAGCATTAGCATAAAAGCGACATAAACTTTGCCCAGGGTCTTTATAGTGGTATCAAAGTTGAGCATCCTGCCAGCATGAGGGTGTCAGGTAGCTGTAGTATGAGAAAACCACCACATACACATCATTACTATCTTATGAGAAATAAGTCGAATCCAAACCTAAACTGGGAAGAAGGAAACACGATAAATATGAAAGATCAAGAACAAGATCCTAGCACTCGGGATATATTGAATGACTTAGCCAAGATGCCAACATGAGATTCAACAAAACTTTTCTCTCAACTCATGATGAACAACACTAACCAAAATAATGGAGGGAATAATGGGGGTCAGAACAGGGGGCATAACGATAAAGGAGACAACTCAGTTAGCAATAGAACTATCAGCTAGAATGAGAGAACTAGATCAGCCAATGCTATGCCATTCATGTCGAATTTTCCTCCTACAGACCAACAAATGGAAAATAAGCCCTCTATACAAAAACTCCAAGATCAAATTCTTCATGACTGGAAAATGTTCTTATCGGAAAAAATGTATAGTTTAGTAATGTTAATTATTGATAGTCAGTTAGCCGACGGGTAGGTAGTTGGAGTCGCGACGGTTGTGTCGCACCCCTTCGACTGTCATATATTGTACCACCTCCGGGTGTTGGAGGACATGTAATGTTGACGACGGATTATAATATGAACATCTTTTGACATTAATGGAAAGCTTATTCTGGTACTTCCTTTGTAATTGCATTGTGCATTGCTGTTCAGTTTCTGTATTCTTCCTGTTTACCCAGTGAGGTAAACATTTGGCGCCGTTGCCGAAATTATTTCGGGAGGGACGGGAATATACTACATGGCACAGGGATAATGGGACAACCATTACCCGAGGGGACGAGCAATAACCCTGACGAAGATCACCAAGAACTATTCGAAGGAGAACGAGCACTCACAAAAGATTCCTCTTGCATCCTTCAGGCGGCCATCGAAACACACGTACGGAGGGAAGCCACCATTGAGGCGGTTCCAGAGGATGCTGTGTGGAGCACACTTGGTGTAAGCCCGGCGGTGAATCGGTTGATGAGCAATTTGCCTAACCTTCTGGCTCAAGCATTTTTGGCTCTTCAAAACCGTAGAGAAGACACCTACCATGAGAACCGACGACAGCAAATCTTACGAGAATTTCATGAGTGCCAGGATGACGGACGTAGAGAAGACCGACAAAGGACAAATAATCCTTAAATTGTGAAGGGAGAGAAATAAAGAACAGTGTTAGAAGCAGAAGAATTATGTTGATTGTATACAAAAGAATGAATTAATAAAGACGTGTTGTGTTTTGGTTTATGTGTTGTGAAACATGAAATTGTACCATAATTAATGCCCAATTTACTGAATAAAGACAGAAATAAGAAATTAGAAACCAACGAGTGGGAGGCTGCGTAGAAGGCTTTGATTCTGGAACAACGTGTAGAACGTAGACAGAGGCTGAGGCAACTTGCCGAAGGACGACCTGCCGAAGGGTTGCCCGAAGGGAACCAAGGAGGTGTCACGGAAGGTGCAGAAGCCGAGGGGAATTTCTACGTGTCACCAGACTACTGTAGAGCGAGAAGCCTCGAAGAGTTTCTGGAGGAAACTAGGTTACGGAGAGAACTAGTTGAAGAGACTCGAGATCGGTTCAAAAACTTATCTCTCACGCCACAAAGGGAGGATCACCGAAGGGAGCCGGGCACGGGTGACAACGAAGGGGAAGCTAACCGCACGGTAGGTACAAGGCAGAACACCGTACCTTCGGTCACCACCATAGGAGACATCAGCGGCATCGGAGGGAGCAGCGCCGGAGGGCAGACACGGCCACAACCACCTCCAAGTGGACGACTTCCATCAATGGCGACCAAACAGAAGTTGCCCAAATTCAACGGGGATAGCAAAGATGATCCCGCACGGCATTGCCGTACCTGCGAAACCATCTGGACAGCCAACGGGGTGACTGACCAGGATGAATGGATGAAGCAGTTCCCCGCCACACTGAGAGGAGTGGCTATTGACTGGTATTCAGACTTGGATAAAACCAAGGTAACTACGTGGGATGAATTGAAGAAAGCATTCGAGAAGGAATTTCAACTTCTCCAAGATGATAATGAGATAGTCTCCGAAATCTATGGAACAAAGCAAGGAAAGAAGGAGACCGTACGGGCATATGGCCGCCGGCTAAAGGAATTAGTCGGAAAGATGGAAAGCCAACCGGCTGATGGCTTAAAGAAGCGGTGGTTTGTCGAGGGTCTGAACCCTAAGCTACGACGAAAGATGAAAATTGTGCCTCCGACATCCTACGATGATGCATACAACCGGGCCATGGACTTGGAAAGTGAAAATAAGACGGCCAAAAAGAAGAAGAATAGATCTTCGTCATCCTCTGAAGATGATACGAAAGAAGAAGAGAGTAGCAGTGATGAGAAGCCAAAGAAGAAAGTCATGGCCCTTCAGAAGGATATGGAACGGATGTTAAAAGAGTTTAAGACAATGAAGGGGACCACAAGCAAGGATGATGAATTGTGGTGCACGGATTGTAAGGAGAACGGCCACACAAAGGGTGCCTGTCCCAAGAAGGCATTCTGTGACATCTGCCAGATCATGGGACATTTTACAAAGGAATGCCCATACAATCTGAAGGCACATAACCAGCAAGTGCTTTTTGCACATGAGCAGCCCTCCACATCGGATTCAAACAATAATGCATCTTTCGGAGGCTACCGAGGAAACCGACGAGGCGGACGGCGGAATAATAATAATTCCACCAGAAACAGGTCCAATACGATGCGAAGGGACACCCGATGATTCACTGTAGGGCTTGCAATCAATGGGGTCATTACGCACGAGAGTGTAATAACAAGGACACCGCTCAAAAGCTATGTTGGTGGTGTGGCCCCGGTGACCATGAAGATGCCGATTGTCCGAAGTCTGGCATAGGGGCCAATCTGATTGATATCGAAGGCAACACACGGGGTAAAGAAGCCATCCTTGCTCTTACCCGAGGGCAGGCAAAGGAAGCCCGATACCCCCATCCCCGCACGAAGAAGCAGAGAATGACGGAGGCAAGGGAGGAAATAGAAAGGGCCATGAAAGCCCAACGGGGAGAGACACACAAGTCATCTGGACCCTACTGCACAGACGCGGAGAGGAACATTGTACGGCAGATGCTCCAAATGGAGGTACTTGTGAAACTGGAAGACCTCCTACACACCATACCGCAATTGGGGACAGTGTTGTTGGGCACAAAGGTTGATAAACCCAAACCGAGAGACATGGACGCTCCCATACTAGGAAGCTCGGCAACAAATCCAGTTGTACTTACCGTCAACAATGGCCGACACCCAGCCGTGGTGGAGATGGGCATCCTGGGCACCATCCTGACAGATACTATAGTAGACGGCGGTTCCGGAGTAAATGTCCTTCCAGAGGACACATGGAAAAAGCTCGGAAAGCCCACTCTGTGGCCACCTACGTTTAATCTGCTAGGTGCAGACCAGCACGGGATTAAACCCCTCGGCATGTTGATGGCACAGCAAGTCACCGTGGGTGCACAACCTTTTGTACTCGACTTCGTGGTCATTCCATTGAAACAGAAATGGTACAACGCCATACTTGGAAGAGGATGGTTGGTGGCAGCGAAAGCAAACCACAACTGGAAACGAAATACACTCTCGATGGAGAGCGGAGGCAAGAAATTCACTATTGATCGCCGGACGCAGTTGGTGAGCGAGGAACTTGCCTCTTCCTCGGGATCTGAATCCGAGAGGGAAAATGACCCACGAGACAAAGGGAGAGAGGGGATGGACCTAGATGCCGAAGGCATATTAAAAATCGGAGGTTGCTGTTCAGAGGATGACACAGATTCACTAAATGGATTGTTCCATTGGCAGCAGGAGGACTATGAGATGTTCTCACCCTCCTATAATGTATTAAGCGTCGAAGGAGAAGGAGAGGAGCCAGATCAATATCCTCCAGAATACGGGGAGTATAAGGAAGGAGAAGCTACAATGGACACCGTACCTGCACATCAATTTGGAAACAAGGAGGCCATGAAGTATGAAGAACCAACGGTGAAACCTTTGAATCTAGGTACGGAGACGGATAAGAAAATCATTCTGGTAGGAGATGACTGGAACCCACTGCTGAAAACGGCCGCATTCAAGATTTTCACCGAGTACAAAGATGTATTCGCATGGACTTATAAGGATTTGAAGGGAGTCCCACCGGAGTTATGTGTTCATCGTATTCTGTTGGTACCAGGCGCAATACCAGTACGGCAGTGACCGTACAGGATGAATAAAAACTATGCTGCAAAAGTACAAAAGGAGATTGAACGAATGCTGGAGGCCAAGATTATCTTTAGGGTGCAGAATAGCGAATGGGTATCCCCCATCGTAATATCTCTCAAAAAGGATGGTAACGAGATCCGGATTTGTGTCGACTTCTGGCGACTCAATGCAGTTACCATCAAAGATCCATTTCCCATACAGTTCACGGACTCTATTCTTGAAGAGGTGGCCGGCCATGAAATCTATTCATTTATGGATGGATTTTCCGGCTATAATCAGATATCCATAGCGGAGGAAGATACGCTGAAGACGACATTTGTGGTGGAGGACGGAGTATATGCTTACAACCGGATGCCCTTCGGTCTCTGCAATGCTCCGGCAACGTTCCAACGAATAATTCTCCACATTTTTGATAAGATGTCTATGGGTAACTTCAAGGCGTTCCTAGATGATTGGTCCATCTACAGCGGGGAGGAGACGCATCTGAAGGCACTCGGAGAATGTATGGACAGGTGCCGGAGGGCACGACTCGCACTGAACCCTAAGAAATGCAGATTCATGGTACCTTAGGGTAGACTACTCGGACACAGTGTGTGTAAAGCAAGACTTAAAACAAACCCGGATAAAGTTCGGGTGATTGTGGAGATGGAACCCCCACAGGATGTCTCAGGGGTAAAATCTTTTTTGGGACACATCGGATATTACCGAAGGTTTATAAAAAATTTCTCCCAGATATCTTACCCCCTGGATAACCTCACAAGAAAAGGGGAACCGTACGTATGGGGAACAGAGCAGTCGGAATCCTTCGAGGAATTGAAATCACGACTGTTGGCGGCACCAATATTGGCCTACCCAAACTGGGACAGAGAATTTCATGTGCACGTCGATGCCTCCAACTATGTAATAGGTGCAACATTAGCACAAGTTGGGAATCATGGGTTGGATCACCCGGTCTACTTCGCCAGTAGACTACTCTCGAAAGCTGAGAGGAATTACAGTACAACTGAACGGGAAGCGCTCGGCATGGTTTACGCAGTACAGAAGTTCCAACATTATTTGTTGGCGACACCCTTCACCTTCTATGTAGACCACCAATCTTTGATGTACTTGGTGAATAAACCTAGTATTCAAGGACAGGTGAGTCGGTGGCTGTTATTACTGCAAGAATTCACATTCAACATTATAGTACGGCCAGGGAAGAGCCATGTGATCGCTGACCAACTGTCACGAATCAAGTCGGGAGAAGGAGCGGAGGGGGTGAATGATGATTTCCCAGATGCGCACTTATTCCGAATTGCGGTTTTACCATCCTGGTACACTCATATTGGCGAGTACCTATCGACGTCCCAGTTCCCTCGGCACATGCCACCAGGGGAATGACGCAAATTGGTCCTAAGGAGCCGAACGTTCCAACTGATTAATGGACTCCTTTACAAAATGGGGACAGATCAAGTACTCCGCCGATGCGTGATGGAGGAAGAGATACCGGGGATTTTGAAGGAAGCACACGAAGGACCCGCAGGAGGTCATATGGGGCCGGACACGACGGCCAAGAAAGTACTATTAGCCGGACTATGGTGGCCGACGCTACACAGCGACACCAGAGAATGGGTCAGAAGCTGTGATACATGCCAGAGGGCCGGAAAACCACTAAAACGAGACTTCATGCCATTAAACCCTTCAGCGGCACAAGAGTTATTCGAACGTTGGGGGCTTGATTTTGTGGGGCCTTTAAAAGTCAGCAGACCGCGACGATGTACATACATCATGGTAGCTACGGAATACTTGACAAAATGGGTCGAAGCACGGGCCCTACCCGATAACACCGCGGTGAGTACAGCCAGATTTATTTACGAACAAATTATCACGAGATATGGAATTCCGCTTCAGATAACCAGTGACAGAGGAGGCCATTTTGTGAACCATGTGGTGAGACTCCTTACGACGGAGTTCAAAATTTTTCACTCCTTGTCCAGTCCGTATTATCCGAGGGCCAATGGTCAAGCGGAGGCGACCAACAAGATTCTGGTTTCGGTCATCTATAAGTCGTGCGGGGTAGAAAAGGAAGATTGGGAGGAGCGACTACCGTCGGTGTTATGGGCATACCGCACCACCTACAAAGTAACGACGGGCCAGACACCATTTCAATTAATGTACGGACAGGAAGCAGTAGTACCGATGGAGTTCATGGTGCCAAGTCTCCGAATTGCTATTGAGAATAAACTTGGCGATATAGAGAGCCTAAGGGAGCGCCTGTATGCCCTAAACAAACTCGATGAACGAAGGCTGATGGCACAATGGGTGACAGACGTGGCCCAGCAACGAAGGAAACATTGGCACGACCAACACATTCGGCGGGCGAGGTTCACCCCGGGGCAGTTAGTCTTGAAATATAATGGACGAAACGAAATTAAACCGAGGAAATTCAAAGTCCGATGGTTAGGGCCCTTCTGGATACGTGAGGTCAACACGAACGGGGCGATAAAGTTATGGACGCTGGACGGGAAGGAGATACCAGACGCAGTCAACGGATCGAAACTGAAGGTCTATCACGAACGGAGGGAACCGGGAACCCCCAGTCAGACAGCCGCGGCTAAAAATTAGAAAATTCGAAAAAATATATATAAAAGAAAATTCGAAAAAATATATATAAAAGAAAATTCGAAAAAATATATAAAAGAAAATTAAAAAAAAAAAAAAAGAAAGAAAGAGAAAGTGGCCACCGTACGGTGGGCCCACCGAAGGCGGCATCGCCGCACGATGGAACCACCGACGAAGGCGGCATCGCCGCACGATGGAACCACCGTGCGGTGGAACCACCGACGGTGGAGCCACTGTGCAGTGGACCACCGACGGTGGCACCACCGTGCGGTGGAACCACCGACGGTGGCACCATCGTGCGGTGGGACCACCGACGGTGGAGCCACCGTGCGGTGGAAGCCACCGAAGGCCGCGGAAATATAAATGCCGCACAGCAGCCGATGAACAAAACACCACGCCACGCCGCGCAAAGGAAAAAAAAAGGGAACACCGAGGATAGGAGAAGCCGCCACGCCGAGCAAAGGAAAAAAGGAACGCCACGCCGCACCGCACAGCCAGACCACTGCGCCACCACGCACAGCAAGGGAGTGTCTTGGATACAATGGTCGTGGTCTCGTGGATTTGGCTTCGTGACCTTCAGTGATGAGAAGGCGATGATAGACGCCATTGAGGCTATGAACAGCAAAGAGCTAGACGAGAGGAATAAGAGCCACAGGTAGATCAAGCAGCCGCACGGCGGCAGCCAAAAAAAAAAAGAAGGCCGTTACGAAGGGTAGAGTTTTTCCTAAACAAATCAGTTACAGGAAACTAATGGAGTCTGCAGGAAAAAGGAATTGGAAAAAACGGTTGCAGGAGGGCAGCCACATGAATAAGGATAAGCGAGTTCTCCCTTCGGGTGTACGCATAGCAGGTAGCACAAAGGACGCCACGCAGAAGAGAAAGATACCACAACAGCATGCCGCAAGAGGGAAGAACACATGGACTCCGCATAATATCACCTTTGAGGGATTGAATGGGTCCGAATGCAGGAAGTGGTGGCAGGATACACCAGATGATGATTTGGTGAAGAAGAGCCTTCGGAAAGCAGGAGTGGAGTGGGCCGTCCGAATGCCTGTGTTTGCTATCCGTGAGTACGAGGGAGCACTACGGTTCATGGTTGATACCTTTGATAGCCATTCACGGACGAGTACTTTTGAGTACCTTGGGAAGGATATCACGATATCCTTCAAACCGGCAGATTTCACGAGGGTGTTTGGCATTCCAGGAGTGCATGGCAAGAAAGTGGAACTGAAAGCTAAGAAGATGACACAGGAGGAAAAAGAATATTGGATTAAAAGAGTATCCCGAGACTTGACCACAGCAGAATTGGAGAGCATTGTTGATGCCACGAAGAGCCGTGGGATGCGTAGGTCTTTTGTTGCAGAGGGCCATTGGCGGTGCATAATGGACGTCCTCAAGAGCAGGTTGACGGGGTCTAGTAGGGCATCGGATATCGCTCTACCGCAGATCATACTGATGAATGAACTTCTGAATGGCGTTGTGTATGATTGGGCTACATTGTTATCAGAGCGGATGTGCGAGTTCTTGAGGATGGAGCATCGCACGTTTTACATGCCCCACTATGCCATCGGATTGTTTTTGGAGGCCACGCGAGAAGTAGTACCGGAGGCGGAATTGGAGATACAGCCGCAGAGACCATTGGCTGTAGGTGAGCCTCCGATCATGCATTGGAGGCACCTTGACATTGGCCATTCTTCCGCGAAACGGAAAAGGATAGTAGAGACCCCCTCGGCAGAACCTAATAGTGGAAGAGAGACTTCCAGCAGCGAAGAGACTTCGGAGGAAGAAGATTCGGCGGAGGATAGTAGCAGTAGGGCGACAGAAGAGGGGAGGATGGAGCCCGCGGGGGAGCGAGTCTTGTTTGCGCCACCCTCACTACCACTTGGCACACTTGTGAGGTCATCCGCGGGAGTGGGAGGCACGTCGATTCCAGCTTTTGGGGAGGGCCGCACACCCGTTGCACTTGGGCCAATGCAGCAGGTGGCATCACCTTCCATCGTACCACCTCCGCAGGCTAGTGCGCCACCCGCGGGACCGCCTCCGGCCATAGAGGCACGTACAGAAGGCATAGCGGAGTCGTGTGGATCACCGCAGCCAGTAGTGGCAGAAGAGGAGCACAGGGAGGTGGTCGACGCAGAGCCTCAGGTGCGGTTGGACGTTGTGGGATCTGAGGCAGTCGTGACTGCGTCTGCCTCTTTGTTGGAGGAGCCCCTGGAGAGACACACTTTAGAGGTGGAGAGAGGCCCGGAGGTGTTCAGTACGGATCCATCGGTGGAGGCTATGGGGAGTTGGTTGACCCGGCGATTTCAGATGACGGTGATGCCACCAGTAGGAGCTGTTGTATTCTCACCCCGGCGAGAGCCTCTGACGGAGGTGGTAGACTTGGAGGATTCATCGGGTGAGACACCGGTACCAGCAGTAGGGCATGAGATAGGAGAAGTCGTCCCTGCTATCCAGGAGCAGGCGGGGGTAGAGGAGACACCTTTGTGCCAGCAGGATGCAGCAGTTTTGGTCCCACTCGAGCCCCCTGCACCTATATCGGGGTCCCAGCCTTCGGGGCAGGATGGGGAGGACATTGAGGCTTACTTAGCAGATATGGTGACGAGGGGTCGGCGAGTGGTGGCAACGGCTCAGACGCGAGCTTTGCAGCAGGTTGTGGAGGAATTAGAGCAGGTCCTCCAGTTTATGCGAGTAGGCTGTTCGACAGCTTTTGCTACATGCTTTGAGTCACAGGGGTGGCCAGCTATTCAGACAGATGCGATGCTCGAGGCTTGGAGTGTGCCTCAGCCCGTCGTGGAGAGTAGGGTGACTACTCTCGTCCGACAGATTGAGCAAGTTTACAGGGATGCCTACTATGCACTGCGACAGACGCAGCATGAGTCCGCAGTCCGCGAGGCTGCTCGTGTAGAGATAGAGAGAGATCTCGCCAGACAGCAGGCTTCGTGGGCAGCCGAGAGGACGCAGTTGTTAGCACAGCTTGAGACAGCACGTGCAGAGAAGGTTGCGGTTGACATCCGCCTTTCGGAGGAGCAGAGTGCGCGGAGCCTTGTGCAGCAGGAGTTGGATGCTGTTACTGCAGAGCGGGGTTTGTTGCAGACTCGGTTGGTCGGTATGACAAAGTCCGCGGATACCAAGGAGAAGGAGTTGCTGGAAGCTGCGCATATGGTGAAGACGGCTTTAGAAAAGGTGTTGGTGGCGGAGCGGGATGTGGCAGCACGCACTCAGCAGGTTTATGACCTCCGCGCCCGCCTGGCGGCCCAGACACCAGCATCCCAGCCTTCGACTTCAGGGACGCTTCCTCAGCCCCCTCCTTGACTTTGTTTTGGGTGTATATATGCATTGTCTCCATTTTGTTGTTAGTCGTCGGAGACGACTTCTTTTTGGGGGGGGATGATGTTATCGGAAAAAATGTATAGTTTAGTAATGTTAATTATTGATAGTCAGTTAGCCGACGGGTAGGTAGTTGGAGTCACGATGGTTGTGTCGCACCCCTTTGGCTGTCATATATTGTACCACCTCCGGGTGTTGGAGGACATGTAATGTTGACGACGGATTATAATATGAACATCTTTTGACATTAATGGAAAGCTTATTCTGGTACTTCCTTTGTAATTGCATTGTGCATTGCTGTTCAGTTTCTGTATTCTTCCTGTTTACCCAGTGAGGTAAACAAATGTTAGGTGCTGATTTCCAGTTAGAAATGTCCTTTAGAGAATATATGGATCTTTGTCAATACCCTACTATGATGGATCAAGGAAAACCTAAACCAAGGTTTGGGTACAAAAAATGGACAAATATTTCTAATTAAATCCAACGCCTAAAGATGGAGCCATTAAATATGTTTCCTTACATTTAGAGGGAACAGCTCAAGAATGGTGGCATCAAGGGTTGGTTGAATTAGGTCATGATCAGATAGTTAGTTACCTATGCAAATTTCACAAAACGATTCATTGATAGGTTTGACAGGAAGGACATCAAGTTACACTTATAAGAATTGGCACAATTTAAACAATGGGGTTCAGTTGATAATAATAATGCTGATTTTCAGAGATTGTCAGTGATGGTCACTGATATATCAAAACGGAAACTTCTTGTACTTTTCATAGATGGGTTATCCAATTCATTGAAAGGATGAATAAAAGCATTAAATTTGTCTACTTTACAAGATGCTATAAAATGGGCTTGAGATATGGAAACCTCAACAATGAAAAAAAAATTACAATACAAAGGTTTCCTTCAAAAGAAAGACAAAGACAAGAAACCATTCATGAAAGATGGGCCACCAAAAAACAAGTTGGATAATAAGGTTCACAACAAACTTCATAGGAAAAACTTTGTTTCAATTGTAGAGAACCACGAGAGCTAGGCCACTGGTGCTTGGGAAAAGGAAAGATTCACTATATAGAGGTTTTATCGGGCAGTGAAGAGGAAGAACTCACAAAGCGAGGTCAAAACAGCAATCCTTGTGAGTCAAATGAGGAGCGGCCTCATAAGGAGAAATCATCACCTATTGATGTAAAAGGAATCATTGCTGCTCTATCTGCTACACCTCTATATAATATCTTTTGGGTGCATGCAGTTTTACAATGGGGCAACCCACAATTTCATAGATGTTGCTTTAGTTGCTAAGAGAGGATTGTAGACTACAAAACATGAGGGTTTTGATGTTAAGGTGGCTAGTGGCCATCAACTACCTTGCTTACATAAAATTCCATAGTTGAGTGTCACTTTAGGTAACTACATTGTTACAAACAATTTTTTTGTGATGGCATTAGATGATACAGATGTTATTTTGGGCATTCAATGGATGGAATCTCTTGATAAATATTCCCAGAGTTTCAAGAGGTTGGAAAATTTCATTTAAGGTTGACGGCAAGAAGGAGGTATTGAGGGGAATGTCAGATGGTGCACCTAGGGTTGTTTCAACCAAGCAGATGGAGGCTATCTTCAAACACGAAGATGTTGCTTGGGCAGCAAAACATTTGATCACTTCCCAATCTTCTAATAGCAATCCTAAGTATTATCATGATGAGATCCAAGGAGTGTTGGATAAGCACAATGTGGTGCTCAGTGACATTACACCAAGCAAACCGCTAGATAGAGGATTCAAACATACTATTGAACTTGAAGAAGGGTCTAAATCAGTCATTACAACTCCGTACAAACATCCCAAGAAATTCAAGGACAAAATTAAGAAGGCAATTAAGGAGTTGTGTAAGTAGCCTGCTTGTTCTAACTCTCCTAAATTACTATTGCTGATGTGTTTTTGAATTTTCAAGGTTTTTGAACAATTTTAAAGCAAAAAATAACAAGTTTCAAACAAGAATTGCACATAGAACCAAATAGAAATGAAATTGAGAGCAACTGCAACTATATTATGCATAAGATAACTGCTACAATAAATTCTACCACTAATTGCATACCCGTAGGTCCTCAGCTTATTTTAAATAAAGAATTCTGGAGTTTGCCAACCAAAATTGGGAAACTGACCAAAATTGAAGTACAAGTCGAGAATACAATTTCTCCAAGCCAAAAATGAGATGAATCCACCTGATTATACTAGACATTGAAAATAGTGCAACTAGATTGCAAATTCGAAAGGTGTTTCAGCCTCCCAGTCAAAACGTCCCTTTTTTGGACCCCACGTGCCAAGCCTGAATTGTACGGCCAGCAACTGAAAAGTGTACAGTTGCTTATGGAAATGAAATATGCTGCTAAAAGGGGCATCTAACCTGATTTGCCTTTTCCTTATTGAAAAATCTGCAATATCTAAAATAAAGAATCTTTGTTGAAGCACAATAAGACTCCTGAATGAAGCCTTCACAATTGCAATAATTTAGCTGATCTTCCACAGCCTCACAATCACAGATCCATGAAGAATTTCCGTTCTCCATTGGCCAAACCTCTGAAACCCTTGTCAAGGAATTCCACAGAGCAAATAGAAGCAATGTCAAATAATCAATAATCAATAATAATTAGTTTTAATTGCCTTTTTCTCCTTATAACCCCAAAAGCATGAATTCCAAGAAAGTATGCCCAAATGCAATTTTAAATACATTAAATGTATTTAAATCACTTCTCAATAGTTTAAATTCATCTTGGACGCACTTTTACATTTAAATGATTTTAAATCACTTTTAATATTTGAAGTGACCTTTTAATTTTTTTATAAAGTCATTTTATTATATTTAAGTGGCTTATATAATTAATAAAGTCACTTTATGACTTTATAATATCCATATAAGTTAATTAAATAACTTAACCACTAAAATATTAATATCTCCCTCAATATTCAGTCTTTTGACGTGTCGTCAGAAGCTGGGGTCAACATTGAATAACCCCCATGTGTCCGAGTGCCCTAACTAAAAATATCAAAACTGCCAGATTGACTTACTATAAATAGTAAGTACCTCAACTAAACCCATACATTGACTACAAAGGCCCTGGAACTGAAACCAAGACTGAACTGAAGAAGTGGAACTGCCACTGAGACTCTCTATCCTGAATGTTAGCCTACGAGAGTCCAAATAATAGGCTAATCCCTCGAACTTTGATGCTCATGAAAATAGGGACATTACAAGTTGTTGGACATGGAGCATATCAGACCCACTTTCAGTTTGTGTGCTTCATTTGTCGTCTTGGTGAAAAAGAAGGATGGGATGATGTGAATGTATATCAATTGCAAAGCTCTCAACAAGAAAACTATCAAAAATAGGTATCCTATCCCGAGGATTGATGAGTTACTAGATGAGTTACATGGTGCCATGTATTATTCTAAGATTGATCTTTGTTCAGTCACCATCAGATCAAATTGAGGGAACAGGATATACATGATATGGCTTTCAAATGTCATTATGGGCATTATGAGTTCCTAGTTATGCCCTTTGAGCTGACTAATGCACCCGCAACTTTTCAATCATGCATGAATCATATTTTTAATAAACAATTGCAAAAGTTTTTGCTTTTATTTTTTGATGATATTCTCATATATAGCAAAACATTAGAAGACCACCTAGAGCATTTGAATGAGGTATTAGGGATTATGGAGGCTCAATCATTATATACTAAGGCATCTAAATGCAAGTTCGGAATGACAAAAATCCTATATCTAGGTCACATGATTAGCACTCAAGGGGTTCAGGTTCAGTAAGAGAAAATATAGGCAATCTTGGTTTCTTTAGTTTATGCAATTACTACAGACAGCTTGTTAAAGGGTTTTCACAACTTGGGGCACCCTTAATAGATTTCACCAAAAGAGGAGCCTCCAGATGGACAGATGAGGCTCGACGAATTTTGATAAACTCAAGGAGGTGATGATCTCTTGTCTGATCTTGGCATTACCAAATTTCACCCAGCCATTTGTGTTGGAACGTGATGCATCTAGTGAGGGCATTGGAGTTGTGTTGATGCAGGAATAGGCATCCCATTGCAAGTGAAAGTTGGAAACTTGGATACAAAGAAACGTTGCTCCATATTTGACAAGAAATGCTCGCCATCATGCATGCATTGGTGAAGTTCCAATGGTATTTAGTAGGGGGAAAATTTGTAGTCAGAACAGATCATAACAACCTTAAGTACTTCTTGGAACACAAAGATCTTAATGAGAGACAACCGAAGTGGGTCAATAAAATTCAGGCGTATGACTTTCATATTGAATATGTTAAAAGCAAAAAAAATGTTGTTGTTGACACCCTTTCTCGAAGACCCATGGTTTGCTCTTTGACTGAAGTTTCAGCTAATTGGAACACTCACCTTTTGGTTGAATACTCCAAAAATTATTTTGCTTGCGACATGTTGGACGACAAATTTACAAATGACAGATTTAAGGTAGTGGATGATATCATCTACTACAACGATAGAATATATCTAGTTCCTAGATCTAAGCTAAAGGAAAGAATTATGAAGGCTATCCATGATATTCCATTACCATGTCACCCTAGATATTTCAAAACTTACAAGCAAGTTAGAGAAAGGTTCTCATGGAAAAGCCTTAAGGATGATGTATTGAGACATGTCAGGAGTGCATGACCTGTCAATAGAAATGGTAGAGCATACTTTCCTTATAGGATTATTACAGCCACTAACTATTCTGGAACAAAATTGGGAGTGTATCACTATGGATTTTATTAATGGGTTACTAAAAGTTTAGGGCAGGGATTGTATTTTAGTGGTGGTTGACACGTTAACAAAGTTTGCTCATTTCTTCGCCATATCATCAAAGTACAAAGCATCACAAGTGGCAGATTTATTTTTCAAAGAGTTATATCAACTTCTTAAGTTACCCAGGAATATTATTAGCGATACAAATAGAAGATTTCTTGGTGTATTTTCACAATTGTTCCAATTAGCTAGCACCAAACTAACTCCTAGCACTAGTTATCACCCCTAAATAGATGAACAAACAGAAATGGTGAACAAGTGGTTGAAGGGTATTTGTGCAATTATGTTTCAGGACAACAAAAGGCATGGATTCGATGGTTGCATTTAGGGGGAACCAAGATATCCTCAAGTCACTAAAGGATAATCTCCATCACACTCAAAACCAACAAAAGGTTTATGCAAGTAAGCACAAGATTGAGTGCAGTTTTGAAGTTGGTGATATGGTTTTCTTATGCCTCCAACCTTACAAACAGTCTTCATTGAAAAGGAGTGGTGCCGAAAAGTTGAAACCACGTTACTGCAGGCCCTACAGGATTAAACGAAGAGTTGGGGAAGAAACGTATGAGTTGGAGTTACCTAAAGGCAGCAAAATACACAACGTATTCATGTATCGTGCCTTAAAAAGGCACTAGCACAATAGAGTGTGGCATCTTTAGAGCTTCATCCATTAGATGAAGAAGGCAAGTTGGTATTGGTGTTGTTTTTAGATCAGACTGATAGCAATAACTAGAAATAACACAATGAACACACAAAACACAAGAGTACCCTGGGAAAACCTTCCTCTTGGAGATGAAAAACCCAGCAACAAAATCTCAACTTGTATTAGGCAATAATCAGACTGTGTCTTTACAATTTTGCTTCAACACTTAAGCAATATGAACAGCAGAATATAACTTTACACTAGGGCACACAGTAGTATGAACAGCACCAGAAAAATCTGAGTTATAACAAACTTATCTACAATTATCCTTGACTGAGAATGATGCCCTAATCAGAGAAGACAATTCACTGATTAAGGAGACCTGTAGCAGACCATGAATGAGGTTCGTTGTTCAAGCACAGATTCACTGACCTGGGAGATGAGTTCGCTGCCCTTGGATAAGTTTGTTATCTTGATAATGCAATTCGCTATCTTAGAGAAGTATTTGCTGTCTTGGATAAATTCGCTGCTAAAGGAGGATGAAATTTGCTGACTTGATGTGTGTCTTAATGCATGAATGAACCTTGTATATATATGTGCCTTGACCTCATTGTATACCTCAGGTCGGCCTTGCAAATAATAACAATAATATGCTTGGCGCCCATTATAGGGTCAGCCCTATAAGCATTTACAAGTTACATGTTTAACATAGGGTCAGCCCTATTCACACTTGCAAGTTATATTTGCACATTACAAGTTTCATCGCCCATTATAGGGCCGGCTCAATTCACAAGTTACCTCACTCATTTAGAGCTAGACCAAAATACAAGTTACATGTTGATTTTTGCACATTAATGTGACTAAGGCCGATAGGCCAATTAGTCACCCATATGCTAGGTCGGCCCTAGAAGGAATCTGACCTAGCTACAAAAACATCAACACTCCCTCTTAGCTAGGGAGGAGTCCTTCTCAATATCTGAGTCACATAGTGACATCCACCATGGCTACTCCCAGAGGGTAGGTCCATCATGGCTACACCCAGTAATGAAAAAAACAAATGAACACAAGTGCCCATCACAGAATCGTCAATGTGATGTCGTCATCTCATCATGACGTTCACCATAGCTACTCCCAGAGGGTGAATAAACACAAGTGCTAAGTCATGGAGTCTCTCACATGACATCCATCATGGCTACTCCCAGAGGGTGGATCCACCATACTGTTGTGACCATTTCACACAATTAGAATGGGGACCCCCTCTTTTTCTTAGGGTTTTGCTTTCCCTTAGTTAGGTTTTCTCTCTGCTTGCTAGGTTCGGAGTGAGTGAGTGGTTGCCTGGGCTGGGTAGATTAGGGTTTCTTCTGAGATCTCGTCTTAGGGTTTCTTTCAAGCTGAGTCTAACCTGGTTTTGGGTGGTCATTAGTTGTCTGCCTGGAACCCTAGGTTTGCCTTAGTGGAGCTTTTCCTTTCAGAGGAATGAAGATGGATAGATTGAGTGAAAGAGATGGTGGGTGTCAGGTCAGGGTAGGTCTAGAATGATGGTTTTCTTGTCAGAGTCTTGTTTTCCTCCAAGTCCGAGTCTATTAAGCGGAGTCAGTGGTCAGGGAGAGATGGAAGTGGCGATTTCAAAAGTGGATGAGCAAATGCACCAGATGATGATTGAAGGAGTTTTGAAAGGATATCCAAGGTTTGAAGTATCAGAATAATGGAAGTTAGTCTGGAAGAGGAAATTAGCTCCTTACCCTTCCAAAGACTCCAGAGCGAAATCCTCACCTGACCCCCAATTTTGGCCTAAGGCATGCAGAATGAAATTTTCCGAGTCAAGTGGACGGCAAGTAGACATGATGGTACTATGGAGAGATGAAGTTGATCAAGTCTGGATTGAGAAGGAGTGGAATTGAGTGTGAAATCAACCTAAAATAGGGATTTCTCTCCTGCCCCTTCCAAAGGGTCCAAAGCGAAATCTACCTTTTCTCCACTTTGCTCAAGGATTTGACCAAAATTGTAGACTTTTGAGGCATAATTGACAAGGTTTGATGCAACTTTGCCTTAGAGAGGAGGTTTTAGGCCTTGGGATGATGAAGGCTAGCCTGAAAAGAGAATTTCGCTCCTGACCCTTCCAAAGGGTCCAGAGCGAAATCCTCCATTTAGTCTTCTCTTGGCCTTAAAAATCTAGTTTGACCTTGCCTAGAAATCTAGTTTGACCTTGCCTAGACCTAGTTGGAAGATGCATTGTTTGGATTGCGATAGAAGGAAGTTGAATTGATCAAGTTTGGAGGAGAATGAGATGAAAGGAAATGAAAATCAACCTGGGAAGTGATTTTCGCTCCTGACCCTTCCAAAGGGTCCAGAGTGAAAATCCTTGAAGACAGCAAATTTTTTCCTTGTCTAGGCCAAATTCTTAGTTTCTAAGACATGTTTGGAGGTGTTTTGAATGTTCTAGCCTTAGGGAGTGACTTGAGGTGGAGGAGATAAAGGATTTTGGCCAAGAAAGTGAATTTCGCTCCTCACCTTTCCAAAGGGTCCAGAGCAAAATTCTTGAAAACACTCATTTTTCCTTTAGCCAAAGTCAGGACCAAGGTGGAAATGAAAGGAGAGTAGTCTATGTTTGCCTCCCAAAGAATATTAGAGTTTGGAAAATCAAGAATCAAGGTCAAATCAAGATTTTCGCTCCTGACCCTTCCAAAGGGTCCAAAGCGAATATCCTTATAGCTCTTGTTTTGTTCCTTGTTTTGGCTAGGTGTTGGCATGATGGAGGATAAATTGGTATGTTCTTGCCTTGAGAGGGAGTTGGACACTTTGAAAGATGAAGATTTTAGCCCAAATCATGATTTTCGCTCCTGACCCTTCCAAAGGGTCCAGAGCGAAAATCCACCTAGAACTCATTTCCTCCGTAGTTTGACTTAATTTTGATGCCCAAGGCATGTTGAAAGGGAGAATGGACATGTTGTTGCCTTTGGGAATGTTTGAAAGCATTGAAGAGTGAGGGTTTTAACCAAGAAAGGAAATTTCGCTCCTGACCCTTCCAAAGGGTCCAGAGCGAAATTCCTTGCAAACCTATTCTTTTAACCTTGCTTGAGCTCAAGACTTTGTTCCATAGGTGAGAAATGATGAAATTTATCTTGTCAAGAAGAATGAGATTGAAAAGATGAAAAATCAAGCCTAGAAAGGGAAATTCGCTCTTGACCCTTCCAAAGGGTCTAGGGCGAAATTGTGCAAAACCTATCTTTTCCCTTAATTCTATGCCAAGTCTAGTGTGGATCAAGATTAAAGAAGTCCTTAGGAATGACTTCAAATTGCCAATGAATATCAAATTTGAAGGAATTGAGCCAAATAGTGAATTTCACTCCTGACCCTTCCAAAGGGTCCAGAGCGAAAATTCTTCAATCACCTATTTTTCCTTGCAAAATCAAGTCAAACTTGGGTTTTTATAGCTTGGATGAGTGAGGAGAAGTGTTTTCTTGCCTTTTGAGGTGGATTCAAGTTGAAATGATGGAAGAATAAGCTCAAAACAAGATTTTCACTCCTGACCCTTCCAAAGCGCCCAGAGCGAAAATCCTAAAAACCACCTTTTTCTCAAAAATTTGAGTGAAGTCAGGCCTAGACAAGGGTGAGAGAAGCCATTTGGATCGCCTTGGAAAGACTCTTGATCACCAAAGAAGCAAATTTTGAGCTAAAACTGGAAAATCGCTCCTGACCCTTCCAAAGGGTCCAGAGCGAAATTCTGGATAGGTCCTGTCCCTGGCTAGGTTTTTGAGCGAATTTTCCTTTTTGGGCCTTGCGAAGATCAAACAAATGTTGCCAAGTTGGAAGGTGGATTCAAAATGAGGGAGTCAAGATGAGTTGAAGTGAAGGAGATTAAAAATTAAGCCTAAAAGGTGAATTTCGCTCCTGACCCTTCCAAAGGGTCCAGAACGAAATTCATAAAAAGTCATGTTTTCCTCCAAGATAACATTGAGCCAAGCCAGTGATCAAGGTGAATGGATCTTAGAGATTGCATTAGAGAAGGTTGTCAATCAAGCAAAGGTAAGTTTTGACCTAAAGAAGGAATTTCACTCCTGACCCTTCCAAAGGGTCCAGAGCGAAATTCCCATTGTCACCTAATTTGCCCATGTGAGAAGCTAAAAGGATGGATTCCTAGACTTTGTTGAACTAAAACAAGCATATACTCACCTTCTGGAGGATTTTGGAGTGAAAAAATGGGGCAATTAAGGCCTAATCAAGAAAATCGCTCCTGACCCTTCCAAAGGGTCCAGGGCGAGATCCTTGAGAAAGCCTATTCTTCACCTTGTTTGGACCTTGACCAAGACAAGTTGCAAAAAATGATGATTAGAGCATGAAGTGATGACAAATCAAGGTTGTAAAGATGTTGATTAATGGAGTAAATAAACCTACATGAGAGGTTCAAGCAAGCCTCCTTGGGGTGGTTTGAGCCTTCCTCATATTTTGAGCATTTTAGTGCTTATGGAGAAGGTGAGCCTTCATCAAACCTTGATCAAATTCTACCATCTACTAGGTTTACCTATATCTTTTCACTAAATTTGCTAATTAAATCTCATTTGGGGGACTAAGACAAATTCGCATGAGCTAAGGCACTAATAGAATTGATTAATTAATTTCTTCTAAGCCTTAAAAATAAAAAATTTCATACCTTAGCGCTCAGCACATTTTATCTTTATTTTATTACCAAGTCGGCTATGCTTTAAAATGATTTTATTTCATTTTTTTTACTCATTTATCAAGTCGGCCTAGTGGTAAATTGATGGGAGCGCCCTATAAAAGAAAGGTTTGTTTTGATTTTTTTTTAATCATTCATTCATTCTTTCATATGCGAATTGGAGAGCAGACCTAAAGGTGCGAATTCCAGCAGACTTGGGCGAATTTTTTTGATAAAGAAAATTTCTTGCTTAAAGGCTGATTGGAGGCTGGCTGGAAGCTGATTGGAGGTGAAGCCATCATCAAGGACCTGAAATTCAAATCAAACACCTTTGTCCAGCAGATCTCCATTTTTCCTTTATTCATTTTTCAAGGTTGATAGCTAAAAATCAAAAGGAAGGTATGTACAATCAGATTTTGAAAGCATGTTGAAGATTTGATTTAATTTGCTATATCCATCCTTTGTAAGTTTAAATCTTTTACAATCTGATTTAGTTCATGGATAATCTTAATTTGAAAAATCAATTCTAAGGATTTATCACATTATTTTCAAATTATTATCTTGAAAGGTCTCAAATCTCCTATCTTAAGATATCATGCTCAAACCTAACTTAGGCATTTCTTGTAGGTATCAAATGACGACCCCCAAGGCCGGTGGATCCACTACCCAGCAGGCTCTCATCAAGGAGGATCAGAAGAACGATGAATTGGAGACCAAGATCGTGTCCAAGTGGAGCAATATCGGAGACACCAATCTAGGAAACTTCAATGTGAAGAAGTTTCGGGAAGCGCCCTACATCGGCAAGCCATCACCTGTTGCAAAGAGGATAATTGAGAGTGGCATCATCAAGGCCGCAGGTTTCCCTCCTGCAGTCAAGTGTCACGAGTTGATGATCGAATGTGCCCGACACTATGATTCACATTCAAGGACGATCGTAGCTGAGGATGGAACTGTCTTAGCCTACCTTTCAGAGGAAGCTATAAGTGAATCTTTTCATCTCCGGAGCAGAGACATGATCTACAAAAGTTTGGAAGGAGCTAAGTCTATCTATGAGGATGATCCTGATTCCTATTTGAACTTCATCAACAAGAATTGGTTGCTCAAAAGTAGACCTCGCCTGAACAAGATTCCCAATACGCCGCACAGAATTGATTTCCAAGAAGAATTCAAGGACTTGATAACCATGCTCAATCGGGTTACTAGTGCCTCTCAAGCCTTCTTCTTCGACAAATGGATGTTCTTCTTCATACAAGTGATTGTGCAAGGAAAAGGAAAGCTCAATTGGGTTAGAATCACTAGTAATAACCTGGACATGCAGTTGAGGAGGCTAGCCCCTACCAAGTCATTTCACATGAGTTCATATGTCATATATTCCTTAGTCAGAAGTTTTGAGTACGCAAGGCTACCACACAGAGGAGTTGTCGGGAGAGGACCTGGAGAGATAAGAGTTTGTGATTCTTATGTTCAACTACATCATCCGCCAAGGAATGACTACAAGCTAATCAATGACACCTTCACGATGTATATCACCAAGACATTGCAAGGAGGGATTCATCATCGATTATCTCCGGAAGCACAAGAACTCGTGAAGAAGCATGGTGCATGGTTCATTCAGTTTCCAAAATTCACCTATATCAGGGTCCATGGATGTCCTTCACCTCCCTACATGTTGCCGAGATATCCTACAGATAGAATAATATTACTTGAGGTGACTAGACAATTGGCAGCTTATGCTAAAGCATCAAGACACAAACATGGAAATGGAATTCCCGTGCCCATCCTGCTAGGAAATTTAATTGAAGCATGTCCTAATTCTCAAGCCGCGGAAGATGCAGAGAAAGAATTATCTCTATATTCATTCACATCCTTTGCCTCAAGGGAGAATTTTGACCCTCATGGTCACATGGAAGAGACAATTGGAAAGAAGTACAAACATGAGTTCCAAGTAGAAGATTTATGGATGAATGTTCAGGATGACATAGAGGTGAAAAGAAAGATGCATTCCAGATTACCCTTGGATCTCATCAGGAAATGTAAGGTTTATAGAGTAGTTGCTCAAGCCCAGAACAGTGGTAGATATCTCCAATCTTCCTATGAGAAGGAGGATAAAGAGGTGAAGGTAGATTGGAACGAGCCCGAAGTTGCAGACTTAAGAGCATTGATGGATCCTATTTTAACTTGCACTCGCAGATGGGTGGATGTAGAGTATCAAAAGTTGAAAGAGCAAAATGTATCCATGACATTCACCCTGGAAACAAGAACAAAAGAAGAAGCAAGTGTGAGTGAGAATACTTCTCATTCCAAGGGATCAAAGAGAAAAGAAGGACCTGAGAAGCGAGAGCCTTCCAAGAAGAAACAAAAAGTGAATCCTGACTGTCCATCGAGTACATATTCTAGGCATGAGAAGGGAGCAAGTCAAGGAGAAGATCAGAGACAGATAGTGTATGAAATTGATGAGTCAATGGAATCCATGGTGCAGAATGATAAACAAGGTAAAGGACAGACACCTCAACATTCATCGAGTCAATCTCTCCAGGTTGATGCTAATGAACAGCAAGAAGAAAAGAATGATGATGAAGCAACATCTCCTTTCAAGGAAGATAGACCTCTGCCTAAAGAAATACATGTGAGGGAAAGGAAGTCTTCCATTCCAGATTGGCTAAAAGAAAGGCTGACAAGGGTAGTTGTGGTCGAAGAAAAAGAACAAGTGTTCGACTTGGAAAGTCTCATAGGAAGTTTTCATGAAGAGATTGAAAAGAGGAAGGCCACAAAGATGTCGAAGGTAATTAGAGATGAAGCAGGATCCAGAAAGGTACAGATAGCTACACCAATGGTAGACAAGTATGAGGATGAAATTCTAGCAGAAGAATATGATCTAGAGACAGTTGATCTTGGTCCACTTACCTCCGAGCAGGCTATGGAAGAAGCAACTAATTCAGTGAGAGCACTTAATGACAAACTCAAAGAAGAAATGGAAAAGAATAAGAAGATAGAAAGAGAGGTCAGTGCTTGGAGGAATTATTTTAGCCATCTAAATCAACCTTTGAGACGACAGGATCCAGCAATATCTCCTTTACATGCACTTCCTCTTGAATCAATAAATGAGGCAAAAAGGGTAAAGAGCTTAGTCCAACTCATGAGTTCTTGGAGTGATGAATCTTACAAGGAAGCCATTGAATTTGCAACAAGGATGATGAAGACAGTCCATCGGGCTATCCAGGTTCTTGAGATTATTCATAATCTATTAATAACTGTAGATGCATTCGCTCACGCTAGGGATGTTGTCATCCCGGTCTTGCAAGTGATAAGAAGGACATCAAGACAGATTCTAGCACAAGAGAAGATAATGGATGGAGAAGCCCATAACCTTCTGCAGTGGTCAACTTTGCTCCAGATGAAGGAAGTTCTTTTCGAAGATATCAATACCAGATGCAGCCGAGTTGAGGACACCATCCACCCTATTCAAGACAAGGTGTTTGATGTATTGTGTACAATCCTTGACAGAAGGATAGAGATCGAGACAAATGTGGATGTCCAAGAGTTGGAAGGCAAGATTAAGAGCATTTTCTGCAAGGAAGAGAACATTGTCACAGAAAGGCAGCGAGATCAGATGAATGCTACTATGTTCTTGATTGAGAAGACAAAAGAACTTGAGCCTGGATGGGAGGCGACCCTTCTCACTGCCTTTGATCAAGTCCTTCACTTGGAGGAACGGATAAAGAATCTTCCTAAGATTCCAATTGCTGAGATTGAGAAGATCACGTCCAAATTCATTGAATATGCTAGAAAAGAGCATAGAAAGGGGAACAAACTCCTAGATGAAAAGTTGTTATAAAATGATGTGGCAACTTAATTCCTATTGGGCTATGTCTCCTCGTTATTTGTGCCAATTCCTATTGGCTATGGATTAATAATGTTTATCTAAATGGGGACTTTTTTGTAACAAACACTAATTAGGGTTTAGGTGTCAGAATCTCAGCCATTGATCTTCTTTTGATCCAGGCCATTCATTGTATTTGAGAGTGCTATATAAGCCCTCACTCATTTCATTTTAGAGAGTTAGAAAGTAAGAGAGAGAAAGTTAGAATTTAAAAGTTTAATATTGTTAGCAGCAGAGAAATAAGTAGTGAAGAGAGAAAGTTGAACAATTGTTGTTTTATTTGGCTATGAGATCAATAAAATATTGAAGTTATGGTGTTTTATTGCAATCCTTGTGGCTATTTTCATGGTTGTTTATCTTCTTGAATCACTCTTAGTAGAGATAGCATTTAAGTTTTAAGTTTGAAGGACGAATGTTGTGCTTGATCTTTGATAAGACTCATATTCCAAACCACTAGCTCCTTACTGATTGTAAGAAGGCCCTGTGTGGTCAACTGGAAACATTGAGATTGTTTAAGAGTTCAATCATTGTTGGAGGCATTGATGTGTATCTTACTGATAGTATCTATCTCCTTAGTGATCTGAAAATCATTGAATCCCCTTAGAAGATCGCACCAATTCCAATGGAGTTGTAACCTCTTGACAATACTGAAATTGGTAGAGTTCTATCAAGACCAATCATCACTGAGTCATTCCTAGGATTAATTTAGTCTCACCTTCTTAAAACCTTTATCTTTTGATCTTTTTTGAAAGATCAGTTAGCATTAGGAGAATCTTGTTTCCTCATTTGAAAGTAGTTGCACGAACAAGCTTTCCCTGAAAGTACGTAAGGCCCCTTGAAAAACAGTAAACACAACGCCCACTAGTGCTTATCCACAAGTAGAGAACCTACATAACAAAACCTTGGAGTTTCTTCGATTGATCCTTTTTGCGATATCTTCAGCATTCGGAAACTTTACTCAAGAGAGGATAAGATACCTCTGGGTATTTTATTCTGTGTTTGGTCGTGTACAAAATACAAATCAACACATACCTACTCGCAGAGGGTGGAACAAGAGCTTTCACCTCAAACTTCTCTCGCAGAGAAGAATGCACTAACAAGGGCTTGCACCTCAAACATCTCTCGCAAAGAATAATGCACTAACAAGGGCTTGCACCTCAAAATTCTCTCGTAGAGAAGAATGCATTAACAAGGGCTTGCACCTCAAACTTCTCTCGCAGAGAAGAATGCATTAACAAGGGCTTGCACCTCAAACTTCTCTTGCAGAGAAGAATGCATTAACCAAATCTTCAAGACGATGAGGCTCCCTCTGAACCTGAAATGTCAGGCTCCCTCTAAAGCTGAAATGTTATTTCCTCCTTTTAGAATAAGAACCCTTCTGAATTGACATTAGACCTTGGCTCCTCCTGAGGTGTCCCTATGTCAATTTCCGCAAAAGAAGCTAGATGAGTAGACCTAAATTTGCAATCCCGGGCAATGTGACCATACTTGTCACACCTAAAACCATAAATCCTTCTTCGTTTTCGGTTATGAAACAGAATTTGGCTCTCTATCTCTATCCCTCTTTCTTCTTTTGCCTCTTTCCATAGAAGTATGAGTAGCAAGGACTTGATTTTTCACATCATAATGGTTACGCCCAATTCCTCTTGTTACCAGCCTTGACTCTTCTTCAATACAATCAGCTCGAAGGCGATCAAACTTGGGTAACTTGGATCTCCCATTGATGCTTTGAATGAAGGGTTCCCAAGTTTGAGGGAGACCATTAAGTGCCATCAAAACAAGATCTTTGTCAGCAATATTGTCCCTGTTGTTGTGTAGCTAGGTCGGATCCCTTCTAGGGCCGACCTAGTGCACAAAATGCCAAGTGGCTTGTCGGCCTTGGCATTTGGATATCTCAGTTGTATGAGTCTAATTTGGGGAAGGCCCTATTTGGGCAAACCACTTGTGTGTAACTTGTGATTAAGTTAAATGTAACTTGCAACTAAGGGAGACTCATATGTAACTTGTAATATATAGGTCTGACCCTATGCTTGGCGCCAAAAGTATATGGCCGACTTGAGGTCTATCAAGAGGTATTGACTCATATATATGAAGGGTCATGATTGCATCAATAGACATGAACTCAATAACATGAAGGACATGTAGTGTGCTCGGGGGTGACGATAAGAGCTTATCGTCTATGGTTGGGAAGGCAACAAATCTAATGTTTGCCTATGGTTAATGAGCACTACCATAAAATCAACATGGTATCAAAGCCAGGTCCAGGCTAGGAGCCCCAAGCACACGAGAGGTGTGGCTTAAGGGGGGGTGTTGGCATTGGAATAAGCCACACCAGGACTGACGATGGACCAATCCAAGAAGGGCCAGTAGCTCAGTGGTAGAGCACTCCGACAGCGTATGGAAGGTCCTAGGTTCGAGTCCTAGTTGGTCCATGTCTCAACATGGTATCAGAACGGGTTCCTTCTATAGAGCCTAACAGCTTGAAGGTAGATCCTATGCTTTCAAGGGAATTCAATCAGAAACAATTGCAGATTTAAGATCTCTTCCAGATCGAAAGGCAACTACAGAGGATAATGCAGTGATTACACTCACTGACCTCCGCCCTTCACTGTGGCGTCGGTCAGGCATCTAAACGAATCAAGAATTTCCAACTTGATTTGAGAAGTACTAAAGAGTCATCAATTGCACAAAGGAGATTGGCTTAAAGGGCAGAAATGAAGTTCCGAGCCTTAGCCGTTATTCACCGAATTAACATTCCTTAGCATATATATAAAATCGTGGGAGTTTTGTCGAGTGTTGCCATTAAGTCAGATTGGTATTGAGATTTAGGAAGGAGTCGTTCATGGTTTTGAAGTATATTCGTATTGCTTTGGGAACTTGATCACTTCTTCAGAAACATGGGAGTTTGGGAAAGTGTGTTGATTCAAGTCTGGGCATACTCATGTTCCTAAATTATTCTTGTGAATGTTATACAGCTGTGTATATTCTTGACGTCACCATTATTGCGAGAATCGCTTAGTCTTTTGTGGTGATATCTTCCGCATCATACCTATCTTGTGGTTCGAATATTTGCTATTGCCATCCCTCAACTTATAGCCAAGTCGTGGACATTGGAGGCAGTTGTGGGACCTTGTATGTGGCCAGCCTTGCACAGTTGATATAGCCGCTGCCCTTGTCTTATGTTACAAGTCTGCAAGTGTGTGGCATGAGGATCTTTGGGGCAAGTCACCCAGCTACTAGCGCCAGGACTTGTTTAGGGAAGCCATGTAGTTTATGCTAGGCATATAAACCCTTGTTGTGTGAGGTTTTCAATTAATGTCATATCCAATTTGCTATCATGGCTTCCATTGCCAACCGTGAGACTTCATCAGCAGTTGCCATTGCTTGGGAGCTGCACATTGCATTCATGGACCCGCTGAGTCTTCACTTGGAGTTTGAGCATTGTTATTTTGTGTATGGGGATGAGATATATGTGGACTTCCTTCAGAGTTTCTACCACTTCTAAAGACATTCATAGTCAGGAGGCCGGAGATAATCATCGGCACCTTGTTACTATTTCAACTCCAGTCAAATGTCATTACTAGGGGATGGATCGTGGATGCCCAGGATGATGGAGATGACTTTGTTATTGATAGTGATGCAACTGTCAGCCAAAGCTGAAAGCTTGGCCTGATCGCTCCAATTGTGTCCCTACTATAGTGAAAATAGACTAAGGTTTTGAGATCTATTAAATAAGAGATAAGTATTCCATGCTTGATTAATGCACATGATTTTTTTATATAGTTATTAATTCATGCTATAAGTTTGATAGTGAATCATATATGCTTCATTTACATTAGATAATCTCTTTGAAATGCTTTCAGGACGAACTAAGAAGCATAAGAGATTGCATTCAAGGAAGGAAGAACTTGATAATTGCTGCTATGAGACAGAGATGATGGCCGGTAGAGTTTCTTCAAGGAAGGAAGACTTTGAGGCATCCTATGAGGAAGCATCACAGGTTGAAGTCTAGAGACAATTTGCTGCCATAAAGCTGAGTTGATGATACATAACTAGAGAACCTTGGACAAGGAGGTCTAAAGATTGATTTCAGCTTCAAAGGGAGCCTGACATTTTTCAGCTTCAGAGGGAGCTTCATCGTCATGAAGACTTGGTTAATGAGTTCTTCTCTGTGACGGATAAGTTCGAGGTGCAATCCCTTTTAATGAGTTCTTCTCTGTGAGGGAGAAGTTCGAGGTGCAATCCCTTGATAATGCATTCTTCTCTGGGAGAAGCTTGCGGTGAAAGCCCTCATTCCACCCTCTGCGAGTAGGCATGGTGGAGATGCATTCTTCTCTGGGAGAAGTCTGAAGGTAGAGCCCTCGTTCCACCCTCTGCAAGTAGGCATGGTGGAGCCACCCTCTGTGAGTAGGCATGGTGGTAATGCACCCTTCTCTTGGAAAAGGTTGAGGTGAAAGCCCTCTTCCATCCTTTGTGATTAGGCATGGTGAGTCCACCCTCTGCAAGTAGGTATGCTAGGTATCATGGAAGAAATTCCATGATGTGCTTGTTCACCCTCTGGGAGTAGCTATGGTGAACGTATTATTCATGGGAGTAGCCATGGTGGTAGGCACTATGTGACTTGGTTATTCAAAAGGAATCCTCCCTAGCTAAGAGGGAGTGTTGTTGTGTATCTAAGTCGGATCCCTTCTAGGGCCGACCTAGTCCACAAAATGCCAAGTGGCTTGTCGGCCTTGGCATTTGGATATCTCAGTTGTTTGAGTCTAATTTGGGGCAGGCCCTATTTGGGCGAACAACTTGTGTGTAACTTGTGATTAAGTTAAATGTAACTTGCAACTAAGGGAGACTCATATGTAACTTGTAATATATAGGTCTGACCCTATCCTTGGTGCCAAAAGTATATGGCCGACTTGAGGTCTATTAGGAGGTATTGACTCATATATATGCAAGGTCATGATTGCATCAATAGACATGAACTCAATAACATGAAGGACATGTAGTGTGCTCGAGGGTGACAATAAGAGCTTATCATCTATGGTTGGGAAGGCAACAGATCTGATGTTTGCCTATGGTTAATGAGCACTGCCATAAAATCAACAGTCCCCAATAGTGCTCAACTGATTTCTCAAATCAGTAATCTTCATAAAGAATGAGATCATTGATTCATCTTTATCCATTTTTACATTGTGAAGTTCATGCCTTAAGGCGAGAGCTCTGCTGGTGTTGTTGATCTCATACATAACTTCCAAGATTCTGAACATATCTCTAGCTAAAGACATCTTGGAAATGATAGGTACAAGATAATCCTTCAGGGAGTCAATCGGGATCTTCTTTGCTTTGACAGCATTCTTCTCGAATTGGAGTTTCTCTACTTGATCTTCAGGCTCAGGCTGATCTTTTCCTTCTACAAACTAAAGAAGATCATTTTCCTCAAGAGTAACAAGGGTTCTGCTCTTCCACAAAGTGAAATTCGAAGCTCCATCAAATCTATCTTCAACCTTCAAACCGTACACCATTGTCACTGCTGGAAATTGCTTGTTGAAGATGAAGTAGGAGGAAGAGCTTCGCTGCTATCAAACAATCTGATCACGATCGATCCAAACCTGCTCCGATACCATGTTGTTTTTAGATCAGACTGATAGCAATAACTAGAAATAACACAATGAACACACAGAACACAAGAGTACCCTAGGAAAACCTCCCTATTGGAGGTGAAAACTGTGTGTTTACAATTTTGCTTCAACACTTTAAGCAATATGAACAGCAGAATATAACTTTACACTGTTTTTTTCGCTGTTTTTGGGGGGTCCGCAGACCCTCCCCCGTGCAGTCCGTACCTGCGTGTCGCAGGTGTTGCAGGTCCGGACCTGCCGCTGTCAAGGCCTGCCGTCCTGTCTCGTCCTCCTGCCGTGCCGCTGCTGAGACCTGTCGCCGCCTTGTTCCGCACACCACCTCGCAGAACGTCCCGCCGGTTGCCCAGACCGCCCACCGCCGCCGCAGAACGTCCCGCCGGCCGCACAGGAACTTCGCCGGCTGCCTCGCTCCCACCGCCGGCTCGCTCAGCTCCCACCTTCGGCCGCCTTGGCTTCCGGCGACTCCGGCAGCCTGCTCCCGCCTCCGACGACGCCATCCTCCCACCGGCGATTACAAAACCAACGGACCCGCGCCCGCCACTGGCCCGCGGGTAAAACCCGTACGCACAGTCATTCGCCACATCATCTGCCACGCAGAGCTGACGCACACCGCCTAGTCAACCGTCCGTACGGTACGGCAGCTCAGTCATCTGCCCAATCAGCAGTCCGTACAATACGGATGCCTAGTCAGCAGGGAGGTGAAGTTTTTGCGACGGTCATACGGCCGTCAAATTTAACCCCGCAGTTTGCTGACGTCATCATTTTTCAAAAATTTAGCAGGCCCCTCATTGAGCATTTTGATTTTGCAGTTCAACTTCAAATGGCCATAACTTGCTCATTTTTGCTCCTTTTTTGGTGCAATTTTTTTTGAAATGGGCTAGAATTTCGTGTACTTTCACGTGGTGGAATTATTTTCTGATTTTGATGGACAGATTTTTCAGAATTCTCAGTTTTTGGTGACTGTACCTATCCAATCCCCGTTTCTGCAACTTCCAGGTCTCCGTTTGGGCCCATACGAACTCCTTTTCAGGTGCTGGTTTTTTTGAAAGTGCGTTATTTTTTGTCTACTCTCAAAATATGCTATCAGTTTGCAGCAATTGTGGGTAAAAATTGTACTTTCATCATATGGTCTTATTTGGCCAATCTGGCATTTGTATTGCATAGATCTATCTTCTGATCTTTTGCTTTGTAGTTCTCAGCCTATTGGGGCAGTTGTAAAACAAAATCAAAAGTCCACCTTGCCATTGTTTTGCAAGTGGCTCATTGTACACGCACTACATATAAAGTGCCAAAATCATCACTTTGGGGGGGGTACTTTGATTGAGTGAATTTGGGGGGGTGTCTCTTGTGCTTTTGTGCTCTTGTGTTCCTTCCTTTTTGCTGCTATGGGTTCTTCTAAATTTCCTCTCTTAACTCCTCATAATTATGCTACTTGGAAAATTGATGCATGGAGTAAACTTATGGAAAAAGGACTCACTCATTACATTGATGGAACTATTGTTGCTCCTGCTGATCCTAAGGTTGATCCAGTTGGTCACTTAGATTGGCTCACTAAAAATATCATGGCAATTGGTACCTTAAGAAAGTAGTATCAAAGGATCTCATTTTTCATATTGAGAAGTGTACTCTAATCAAGGATGCTTCACAAAAGTTTCAAGACTTGTATGGTCAAGTTGATGAGATTAGGGGATATCAAATTGATAGTGATCTCACCATATTGGATCCCAAGAACTTTGATACTATACAAGATTATGTCACTAAGGCAAATGAGTTGAGGGCACAACTCAAAGATTGTGGCATTGATAAGAAGGATACTCAATTGATATTCAACTTGATAGGCAAGCTTCCACAAGAATATGCAGCATTTGTTTCTAGTTTCCAAACCCATAGGATGACAATGGGTTCAAGCTACAAAATGCCTACATTTGATGCTTTCAATGAAATGTTGATGATAGAACAAACTAAGTTGATAAGCATGGGCATTCTTAAGGCTTCTAAGTCTCAAGCATTAGTGGCAAATCAAGGGAACAAAGGAAATCAAGGAAAGGACAACTCAAACAAGAAGAAATGGCAATCAAAGCCTAAGGACAAAGCACCATCTTCTCCAAAACAAGGAGATTCATCCTCTTCCAAGAGAGATAATTCACCAAAGAGGGAGAGACCTACTTGTGCTTATTGTAAAAAGATTGGTCATGAGGAGCATCGTTGCCATTCTAAGAAGATTGATGAGCTCACACATATCATTAAAAAGCATAACATTGATTTGCCTAAAGTCTACAAGAAGGATGATTCATCAACTTCCACTTCCTCACATTCAAAAGGAAAAGGGCAAGCATTCATGGCTTCTACAAGTGGGAAGACTCACTCTTTTGGAAAAAGAAAAGGAAAAGCTCTATGTGCTACTATTAGTCATAATTCAGAGAGATGGCTTCTAGATTCAGGGGCTTCTCGTCATATGGCATCTTTGCAGTCTATGTTCTCTACATTTGAGCCTTGCACCATGCCACAAATTTTGATGGGAAATCATACATACATGGATGTGATTGGGAAAGGATCTATTGACATTGGGGATAACTCCTTCAATGATGTGTTGTGTGTACCCCACTTGACAAACAATCTCCTTTCTATCTATCAAATCACACATGGCGCAACTAAGAGAGTTGTGGAGTTCACACCTGACTCAGTTTTCATTAGAGACTTGGAGACTAGAGCTATCATTGCGACTAGGGTGGTTGATCATGCATCTCAGTTATACTCCTTTTCAGATTTTGTTGATGATGATGATGATTCTACACATGATGATCACACTTCTTGTGATAGTTCAGATTTTGAGGAGAACTTTGGGCACTTGAACATGGGGATTCTCACATGTGACCCCATTCTTGAGCCTTGTATTCCATCTCCTCATATTGATATCACATCACCTATTGCACCTGATGATGCGGATAGTGCGACAGGTTTGCCTTCATGTCATTCAGTGCAGCAAGATATTCATTGTCTTCCAGCTTCAGATTCATGGGATGATTACTTGACAGATATTGCAGGTTTATTTGTGGAATCCTACATTGCAGATTTGGGAGACATCATTGATGACATTCATCTTCTCTTTGATGAAGGTGATCCTTCTTCGATTGTTGCGAGCGCACACTCTGACCCTCTTGTTCATTCTCTACATGATCATTCTTTCGAGGTTGACATGATTGTGGATACTTATGTACAGCAGTTGGAAGAGGTCTCTTTATTTTTCGAGGAGACATGTGAGTCTTTGGGACATGTTCTACATCCATCTCCACTAGATCTTGGAGTGCCTTTTTCAGCAGTGTGGCACAGTTTATCACCTTTGGAGGGGGTATCTTTCAGCATCGACATGGGGACACTTGAGCAGTTTTCAGAGATTCCTTTTATCATGAGTTTTCTTCATACATCTTCCCTTCATGATTGGGGAGACTTCATGGATACACCTTTGGTTTTGTTTCTTCCTAAGGGGAGGAATGTTGTTCAACGTTCGTGGAGCAATTTCTTCATACATCAAGCTTCTATCATTGGTGCAGATTCCACATTGAGGGGGGGCTTCCTAGCTTCTCTTCTTCTCTCATATGGGGGGGACTATTTCCTCACATGGGGTTTTGTTCCTCACATTCTTCTATGAGAGTTCTCTTGTATAGCTTTCATCTCTCTTTTGGGGGAGGGTTTTTTCCCATTAGGTTTTTCTCTCTTTCCCCACTTTGTGAGAGATTTCATTGCATTGGTTTTCATGCATTTGCATTTGTACATGGGTACCTAACATGGCCTAGTAGCCGGGACTCATCTTGCATTGCTTAGTTGCATTGTAGACTTAAGTGCATTCCCCTAAGTTGCACTTAAGGGGGGGGTGTTGGTGTAAATAATTATTCATCTTGGATATTATTACACTTACTTAAGTTTACTTAGGAAATGCATTTCATAGTAGTTTGGGTATGAGACACTTGGGTGTTTGTGCACATTGGGATAGTGTGTGTAGGAGAAATTCCACCTTTTATGGTGTTGATCTTGTTGTTACACTCCACATTCAGTGGGTGATCCACCTCATGTGGACTATTATATTATTTCTCCTACCTGCCCACACCTATTTCCTACCTACCCTTGTTTTTTATTGAGCCACATGTCATGTTTGTGTGCTCACATATCCCTAGCCTTGCCTATATAAGCAAGCTCATCTACATTGTATGTAATTATTATTATTGATCATTTTCTATTGATGAGAATACAGTTTATTCTTGTCCTACATTGTGTCTCTATTTTGTACATTTCATTGAGCTCTTGATCTTGGCAAAATCTAACAGTTACATTCACACATTACAAGTTTCATCGCCCATTATAGGGCCAGCTCAATTCACAAGTTACATCGCCCATTTAAAGCCACACCAAAATACAAGTTACATATAGATTTTTGCACATTAATGTGACTAAGGCTGATAGGCCAATTAGTCACCCATATGCTAGGTCGACCCTAGAAGGAATCCAACCTAGCTACAAAAACATCAACAATTGGAACCCTATGAAATCTTGGAACTTCAAGAGTGACAACTTAGAAGCCGTACTATCAAAGAGAATCCGATCAGATGGAAAGATTTGCCAAATGAGGATGCTACTAGGGAAGGCGATCAAATTCTACAACACCAACAGTTGCAGTTGCTTGAGGACAAACAAAGTCGAGACAAGGGGACTACAATGTCCCTTCTATCAGGCTAACTTTTAAAAGAGGAAGAATTAAATTAATTATTTAATATTTTTTCTTTAAGTAAAAATAAAAGGAAATATTAAATAATTAATTAATAAGTCACTTGGGCTTAAATAAATTAAAGTCACTTAGATTTAAACAAATTAAAGTCACTTTAAAACAATAATCGTGTGGGAACTATTGCAACGGAAAAGTAATGTTTTAAAAATAACTTTGGAGTTTGCAATGATCATGAGTTGAATATTTTAATCATTTGTATTGATTTGAGGATTCTTTCTCAAATTGCATTATCGGGATTGGAACCTAAGAACACCAGTTTTGACAATGCAAGATCTGTCCTAATTGGTCTTGGAAGAATCACACAAACTCTTCAGTTGGATCATTAATGGAGATTTTCAGTAGTCAAGGAATATCTTATTTATTGGCTTTATTTCAGAGTCAACACATTTTTTTATTCTGAATGACATTTGGGGGCAGCAATTCATAGTTTTACCATTGTGCATATTAATTATTCGAAGTTGGTAGGAAGTGACCCAAAGACAACAACAATTCATGATTTATACTCTGTCCGTTTAAATCAATGAGTATCCCCTGAAGGTGTCCTCCTAGCACAATGCAGGGACCCCAATGTTATTGAGACACTTTGGTTGTTTACGGCTCCTTGCATTTTAAGTTATAACTTACTAAAGTGCAAGTGAAGATGTGGGTGCGATTCTGGTCTTTGACCGTGAAGGAACTATTATTTCATTGTCAATGGAATAAACGATTCACATTTCAGTATTGACTCAATTTTACTATCGTGGATATATTACTCGGCCATATCGAAAAGCACCGGCATTTTGAATTGGTTTTATTGGAAATGATTCACGAGTTCAAAATCTCGTGATTATGCTATTAAGGTGCTGTCCCAAATATATGTTCTTTGCGTTACAGGACAAACCCGATATCAGGACTCTTATCATATCACACAAGGTATTAATCAACACTTCCTGAATAGTGCAATGGCATACATGGAGGTTCACAGAAGACGTTTAATCCAGTTGAACAGGCAGTAATGATACCAGAGTAATGTTGGCGCAACTATCGGCTGGTAATATCTGAGACCTTCAATGCAGACATAGACAATCTTATTCCTAGAGTCATTCGTTGCCAGAGTCACCCATTGCTGCTATGCCGAATATTTCAGGTGCAAATCAATTAATTTATTCTCAAGCAACCTTTGATGATTCCTTATTGTAAATCTCTGAATTATTAGATAATCTGGTATTTTACCATTCTGAAGCATATTCCACATCATATTATTGGTATTTCATTTCTATTGTATATATATCTGTAAAACTGAAATTCAATATAAACAGCATTAGCATAAAAGAGACATCGAGCTTGCTCGGTGTTTTGTTACAGGACAAAAACCCTCTTATCCAACAAAAGAAGTTACACTCGGGGATTGCATTTGTGAAGAAAAAGTAGTTCAAAAGCATATTGAAGGTTTTCAGATTTGGAATGAAGATCAAAAATTTTCAAGATTTCAGTGGTTTGTGGTTGTCTAGTTTAGCATTTTCCATTTTCAGTGAATTCAAGATTTTACATCAGTCAAGAAATTTCCAGAATATTATTGGTATTTTTATTAAATTGGCTGTACCAATCTATTATCAAATATTATTGAGGTGATTTATTTCAAATATATAATAGTTTAAATTTGGGTCATACCCTCGGTGGCTGTACTTCCGTACATTTTGAAGGCTTAAATATTGTGAAAGCAAATAACAAGGGAAAGAATACATGTGGCTCTGGCAGCTGCAGAACAAGGAGATCAAAAAATTGTTTTTAAAGTTTATTATTGAGATAAAAATAATCACAGCATTGTTTCCTGGTTTAATATTTTTTGTTTTGTTTGAACTACCCTGCTCATGATAAGGGATCGTAGCATTAAAAAAGTAAGTCTGAAAGTTATTAAGTAAAGAGAGCATGTCTAGTAGGCCCCACTAAAGTCAAATTTCTACTGTTTTTCCTTACCCGGCCAAGCTGAATAGGAACATTGTTTGACAATGTTTTATCTGTTGTCCAGCAGCAGCTTGTATTGAAATTATTTAACAAATTACAATCCACATTGTTTCCTTCCTCCTAGAATGAGTTGCAGCACATGGGAATTATAACTTAATCTTTATTAAAGTTGTTTGAAAAGTATGGAATGTTATTCACAACCTGTGGATAAGCTATAACAGAATTAAAGTATTAATAGTAGCTATTTATTATGTCATCAGCAACAGTTGCAGAGGTCTACATCAGTCTATGATAGCTATATTATTTGGGTTAATGCTGATGATTCCTACACCAGCTGGATTATTTTCTACAATAGTTTATGTTGAATTCATCAGTAATTAATCAGATTTTTTGTCCAGGTTCAGCACTCAATTGTCACTCAATTATATCAGCTCAATCTAGGTAATTGTTTTATGTGTTTTCAATTTGTTTTCCAACTGTTTAATGAAATGTCTACTTTCATATTGTTCAACCACTGTTTATCAAAATTCTTGGATTAGAATTTTTGTAATGTCCCTGCTAGTTAGAGATCATTAACCTGCAAAACAGATTGTTAGAACACAACAAACACACACACACACACACACACACACACACACATATATATATATATAAGTAATCTAAATTGCAATCTAACTTTAATACTTAATTAACATAATCATAATTTTCATCTAATAAAAAAGGATACAAATGCCATACAAAAGTATGTCCTTAGGCGGTCGTGAGGGTCGCCTTCTTGGAACCCCTTGGTCCCAAGCCCTCCAGGAAATCGAAGATGAGTTCGAATCCTGTCTTGGGTGTAACCTCTTACACCCAAGCCATCCAAGGAAGACCCTTGTCTATTCCTTGCCTTGGGTGATGCCTCCATCATCCAAGTCCTCAGAGGGGACCGGCCAGATCCGTCGAGTCCTATCTTGGGTGTAACCTCTTATACCCAAGCCAACCAAGGAAGACCCTTGTCTATTCCTTGCCTTGGGTGATGCCTCCATCATCCAAGTCCTCAAAGGGGATCGACCAGATCCTTCTCTTCTTGGTTGAGTTTTAGTCAACCAAGCCATACATTTGCATATCAGTTTTCAGTTCATAATCTATCCCTTTGTGTTAACATGAATTCCTAATGTATTCTTTAACTAACATATATCAATATGCTTTTCCATCTTTAACATATGCATTACATTTCATTAAATACCTTTGTATTCATAATCCTTCCTAATATGTAAACTTGTGTATACAACAATTAACAAGATTATATCTTTTACCTATTTTTAATGACCAGTGAATATTATACATTAATATATATATATATATATATATATATATTCACTAGACTGCAATTAACATCACCTATTAATGAACATTACCCATTACTCATTAACTAATATTAATGAGTGTTACACATTAACTAATAATAATGACATTACATATAATATACTTATTTAATATAAGAAAAAACCTTGTTTCTTACCTTTCCTCCGCAGTCCGCTCTCCCTTACCTTTTCTCCGCAGTCCGCTCTCCTCCTTCCTTACCTTTTACCCCTGCCGCTGCTTCTTAATACAACACGTGAGGGGTTGTGCCCCTCCACGGGCCCCTTCCGCATGAAGGGGTGCGGGGGTAATCGGGCTGCGATTACCCACGCACCACTTCGTGCGGAAGTAACCCAGCTATATCGGGTTTAGTCATGCCTATTAAATATTCATATTGTTGCCTTTTAAATATGTTAAATATTAAATATAAATCATTTAAATATATTAAATATTACATATTACTTCCCTTTTTAAATATATTAAATATTAAATGACATTTCATTTAAATATATTAAATATTAAAATATATTTAAAAATCTTTCCATTTAAATATGTATTAATTATTTAAATATCATTTCCTTTATTATTCATAGATTACTTAGATTATTATTGTAATTATTCATTTACAATAACCTTATTTAATTAATCCACACAAGTGATTTTACATCTCATGATACCGTAGGGGTTATCACAGATTTTGAACTAAAAGAGTATATCATTGCTTAATCAATCAAATTGTAAGTCTGGTCGGCTATGCCGCCAAGACATGGTTAATTGGTTAAATATCTTGCGCCCTTATTCGAAACTATGGAACTTATTAAATAATAAAATTTGAAGCTGTTGAAAAGTAACTTTAAATTATATTTTAAAAAGATGACGTATTTAATTATTTTAACAAGTAGGTAAAAGTGAATTACTAAGTGTTGCTAGGCCCAACTGAGTGAAAAGGACACTATTATTTTATAACTTCAAGGTAAAAGTAAAATAAATATATGTAATAGAATTATACTTTCCCTCAAAAAGTTATTAAAAGAGGTTTTGTCTCAAGAAAAAAACTTTTTGCTTATGTTCAATGTTCGCAGATGGAGATTTAAATTAATTAATCTGGATTGTAGTCATAGCAGTGTAGTTGGTTTGGATGTGTAGTTAGTTTTCTATATTTTAAAATTATTCTAGTTGATTTAAATTAGAAAAAATATACAAGAAATTTGCATATCTCATATAAATCCAAAAAGGGACATTACACGTTATTGTAAAATGCAGTCCAAAACACAAAGCAGATACTAGAGAAACAGAACTAATTTTGAAAAAGAAGGGTTGTAGCATTTTATCTTATGGTTGGACAAATGGCAAAAACATGACACTCATTTAGTGCCTTCAAGAGGAGAATCATGCAATGAAATAAAAATGTGGATAATTTTTGCAACTTGCTGGATGAGTTGGTGATGGAGATCGGAGAGGAAAATATTGTTAAAATAGTGATAAGCAATGCATCTACATAGGCAGTAGCTAGTAGATTAATAATCACAAAACATTCAAAGTTGCTTCATGGATTCAAGGATTCAAGGACCTATGTTACACAAAGTTAACACAAATCTTTTTATTAAATGAATTTTTCTATGAATAATCACAACACTTGGGGTTCAACTAGAATAGAATCTCGGTAGCATAAGCAAGCCTTAGCATTGCATTCTTTACACAAAAACAATTTAAACAATTTAATCTGACTTCAAACTAGAATGACAAGTTTTGCAACATTAGTCTAACATCAACTATAATAACAATTTGTGTAAATGAGATATTTATAGCCTTTAGTTGTAGTTTCCTTGAGTTTCAAAAATAATAAAATAATCATTTTGAAAGCAATTCTATTGTCATGTCCCCTTCTCAAGCATAAGTTCAATAAAGGCCCTTAACTCATTCTTTCATTTCCCATGGGCGAATGGGGTCATACAAAAGAAAAAATTTAATAATTAAAGTTGAAAGAATAACTTTAAATTATATTCATAAAAAGGAAACTTATGTTTTAATATTAAAAAAGGTTGTTTTAAAAGAGGGGCAAAAAACAATGCTAGAAATGGGATCCAAATTTAAAATAAAGTTTCAGGGAAGAGGAGAAAAAAAGATTATATTTACTTGCAAAGCCTATATAATGAGGGGTTAAGGAGTGAAAAGGGTTACCATAAATTGCATGAAACAAATTTAGATACAAAATTGAGAACACAGCTGATGATTAATAATTCAATGTCAATTGTCAAATCATAAATGTTAATGATAAATCAAAACGGTTTGTATCATTGTAGCATAACTTGGAAATGGGATTGACTCTGCAAGCCATGGAATTCATTTGCTCGAGAAATATATATAATTGAGAAAAACACAAAAATCAGCGTTGTTTCTATCTATCATAGCACTAAAAAAATTGGTTAGAAAGAAAAATAGAGTGGGTTAATGGTGAAGTAGTCCCCAACAAGATCGAGAGGCAGCTCAACACAAGGCTTTTGAGGCCACAAGGATCTCCAATATGCATGCTGCTTTTCCTTACTCATTTCGCTTGTAAAAGTATATTGTAACAATGTAAATGACAAAAAATGAAAACATAACAATGAATGTGAGAAAAGATTTTTGGGAGTTAAAAAACAGTTTTCTTTTATGTTGGGTTAGGTTATCAATTTTTTTGTTTTAAGTGTTTTATTTAAGGGTTTGAGTTTGACAAAGATGGGGGATGCCATGACATTCTCATGACATCCTTGGGATGTCACATGGATGTTGGCAATGGCAACATGTCACCACAAAGTCCCTATAAATTGGGGGCATCTTGAAAAACATTCCCCATTTTGGGTAGGCATCCCAAGGAATTAGAAAACTAGGGCCCATAAATATATGGAAACAAGACTCGCCCAAACATACCAAGACTCAACGAGTCCGAGGTGTGGCACCCTCGCCGAGTCTAGGAGACTTGGCTGCCAAGTACTCGCTAAACTCCCCAAACCTAGTGGACTTGCCAGACTTGCTGAGTCTAGGCGGGTCTCAACCTAGAGACTAAGCCATTTTAATTAATTTTTTTTTTAAACTTACAAAATTTCAATGCTTGTTTGGTTTATGACATGCCTATCTAGGATTGTAATAAAAGTATGAAAATGGTGTGCACCATGAAGGTTTGTGTGGTTTTGAAGGCCTTCAATTGGCTTTGGTGGTGTCGCCCTTTGACCCTGTTGGGGGTGATTACCCCAGACCTCCACAAGGGGCACTACCTCTAGGCCCCCACAAGGGGCACTATCCCTCAACTCTGCTTTGTTGTTGGCCCCAAACCCCCATCAAACTATAAGTCTAAGAAAGTGCAACGCCAATGATAAATCATGATCATAAAAATCACCAAAATACATATCTCTTGTTGCAAATCTCTGCATCTTCACAATCAACGCCACAATCAAGGATTATCTTGTTTCATGCATTGGACAACTTGTTTAGTATACAAGAACTGCTACAAGAAAAGTTGGCATGCTACAGTCATTGTACTGCTAAATAAAGTTAAGTCATAGTCCTAATACAAAATGTATCAATCATGCCTTGCATAGACAACTCATAGAACAATCCCATCTATTAGCATCCTAGCTAAGGTCAAAATAGAACATAACCAATTATCTTTTTAGTTAACTATTCCTCTTTGTTAATGAGGTTGTCAAGAAAACATGCAGTCTCAAAGGCTTCAAGAAAAATTTAATAATGAATTCCTCACTTGAATATACACACCAGCCACTGAGACACAAGCAAAAATCATGGCTACAACATCATACACGACCTATCTTCGACGCCAACGCACGACTTGTCATGATGTTGTGATGAGTAATACAACCTCCTTTGAGCCATAGACTTATATTTTAGTTTTGATATTTGTTTTGAAGCCATTGGATTCATATTCCATGAGATTTGTATACATTTGACAATATTTATATATCTAAATATTTAATTTCCTTAGCTAAAATTTGCATTCATAGTTATTTGATTGATGCATACTTATACATGTGATCAAAGTAGTTTCTATTTGATGAGGCTATTGTGTCTTTAAGGTTTATTTATTAAAAGGTGCATGAAACAAGTTATAAATCCTTTAAAATCTCCGGATTTCTTGGGTTTGTGTATGATTAGTCATCCCAATGTCATCCCCAAAACCTATCCCTACATCCACTAGTCTCAAAAGCTTAAAAACTCACTTTAATAGAGGATTAAAATAAAATTATATAATATTGCCTTTTTCTAACATTCAATGCTCTACCCTATGAATCCTCATCATCCTAAGGTATAGACATAACACAGACTCGGAGTATTTACAAATTTACATATTTTATTTTCAAATGTTTCCTTTACGTATATACATGTATGTGAACATTTCATACTTATTTTTCAATTAATTTTTAAATTCTTTTCAATAACCCTAAACTGGATACAGCACCAGACACTGCGATGCCATATCCAGACATATCAGATACAGCCCAAACAGTGGCTCTTATATGGATACATTCAGATACAGTATCAGTGTCATGTCCAGCAGTATCATACTTGAATCTGTTAATTGATACATACATGTCCAGGACTCCAGATATATCGAAAACAACCCAAATATGGGCTCATATATGGATACATCTCAATATGTTATCTGTGTCATATCCAGGTGTATGGTATCTGTATCTGGCATCCAGTACACCAATGCACATAGCTGGGCAGGGGAGGTGAAGTATCCAGCAACTCTGCCTAAGCCAAATTTAAAGAAAATGATCGACAAAAAACCCATGCTATTAGGTAATATCATAGAATAATGTATGATGGATGACCAAACTAGTACAATCATGCAACATTAAACATTGTAAGTCACCCTCTGATATCCAAACATTTGAATAGCATCACATTAACAAGCTTAGTCAATTGACACAATAAAATGGTTCAAACATGCAAGAAGATCAAACAACTGATACTCTCCTTTACCAATTTATATTACCAAAAGCTTGTAACTAGATTCACACTGAGAAAGGGTAACCATACACCCGCCATATGACTAAAAATCAAATGATGAAATACCTGTCCTAGTTTAACTTCGCCTCTCTTTGGGTTAAAAAGTACATGAATGTTACACACTACCACACGATTCACTGGCTTTCGTTCCTGACCACTGCAAAAATTTACAGTAACATTTGAATATCAGAATACAGCATTTTTCTCAGTACCATTTTTCCATGTTATACTTAATTTAAAACAAGAAGAAAACAAAACAAGTGCAGAAAAACACTAAAAGAAGTAATGGTGGACAGAAAAAGGTAAATTTCCAATAAATCAAGCCCAATATGAGAATGGTTTTGCCAATTAGATTCGCGTTATTAACTGTATCTATATCATTATGTATGGGCAATAGCTGTCAATAATATGGATCAGATCTCTTAAATGTAAATCCACACCGAAGCACCAAACAGCAAGATGGCTAAGGCATTTATTTGTTTTTTGATTTGTTGTACATCTCTCAGGCAGAAGTTTAAAGCAGATCCTGAGATAATTGCCCTTATCTATATTGAGAAATAATCAAGTTGATAAAAAAGGTGTGAGTCATGGAAATGATACTATGAAAAACCTCGAGGAGCCCGAGGTACAATACATGGAAACATCCACAGAAAAATGTATACGTGTGTGGATTGGCAACGTTCAGGTTACTCCTGAGCTTTGTCATGAGACTCAAATATGGATACAATTTTTAAATAAAAATTATTGACATGGAAAGAAATTCCCTTGACTTCCACAAGGGTGCCTCGTACACCAAATTGGCTTCTGGCTTGGCCATGATCTAAAACACAACCTTTACCAAAATGTAATACTTATAATACAATTGTGTGTCTCTATATATAGTAAATAATATACTAAAAAGTAGCCCCCTGCGGGCTAGCGGAGTTGGCTTGAGTCTTGGGTTTGCTCCCCGAGGTCTTGGGTTCGACTCCCTGGCCTGTGAATTATTCTGCCGCACACACTTGGGGGCGAGTGTCCAAACTTGGTTGTTGATGGCCAAGCCAAGGTTCTAGGTTTGAGCGCTGGGCTGAGTCACAGGGATACCCTGAGGATAACAAAAAAAAAATAATATACTAAAAAGTAAAAGATAAATATGAAAAAAAAGAATTAAAAAACATTTTTTTCTTTAGCTTGAAGTGAATGGAACATGATAAAATTGAAAAGTTCAATTTAGGCAAAGCTATTTCAATTATATCTAAAATTTAAAAATGCATATATTTAGCCATTCAAAATACATTTCAATGTACCATAGTCGTTAAATTTATACCAACAGTTTAGCAGTACATATCATGATCATATTGACACTCTACAACATTAAGGCCTTTAGAATCTCCAAAGAACATTAGATCTACATCAACCCCCTTCAGAAGTGCCACTATCAATTCCACTCCCAGCTGCTACTCTATAATTGGTACCTCTGAATAATTACAAGCTCAATTAAAACTTGTTACAAAATAATCAGCTATAATGTATTTTAGAAAATCTGTAAGAACCCCTACCAGGAAATTGATTACCACACTTGCAATTTTTGCAAATGTTGCTTGACAGGCATTTCATCAGACAGTTTGCTTTCAGCTGAATTGGGTTGTGTTATCAATTTGTTTGAAGGAATATTTAAAATTATCATCATAACATCAGATTCCCAATTTCTAAGTATTGATAATACATCCTTTACACAAGATCATTGCAAAGATATAATCAACTGAAATATTTTATAACTTATGAACGTTGCTGTTACAGAATGCAAATCCCAGAAAATTACAACAGCAAAATTATTATCAATGAAATTTCAATATTTAAATTCTCAAATGGCTGACCTGGATCTTTGAATGGTCAACACACCAATCAGCAACCACATCAAATCTTCCTTTGTTCTTCCTTGACCTTATTGCTCACCCCCCTCCCCCCTCCCAAAAAAAACAATTGTACGACAACTTGCATAAATAAATAAAAAAACAAACAACCAGCTGCAATGCTTCCTCTATATGCTGTGCCAACCCTGTTGGCTCTTCCAATTAGCTGCATTGATTTCAAAGAGGTTGGCTTTGAAAATTATGAGCATCCAAATTAATATTACAGCCTTCCTTATATGTTATTATATGGTACGGCTACTTTGATGGGGCTATGAAATACATGGCTAGGTAAAACCAGCTGCTACCAATTATTTTATTATTTTATTTCTTCAATTCCCAGCACACACAGCACAAATCTCTGTCCAAATCCCACTTCACACACACAGCACTTCATAATCTGATCATAAACCATTGCGCACACACCACAATACAAATTAATTATTTGCTTGCAAATTTCATAAATTTGTACCCGGAATACAGAAGCCAGCAAACCTGTGCATTTCAAAGATAAATCAATTTGCTCCACACTATGCAAACCTAAATTAATCTGCACACCTGCAAACCTTGTACAAATTTGTCAAGTGGGTTTTCATCCACAAAACCAATATCCACCTGAGGGTTTGTTGGAAATATTGTCATTGATGTCAAGGGCACTCAGTTGGGAGTGTTAGAAGTTCGTCATTGATGTCAAGAAGGTAAGAAGGCAATGTTATAGACAAGTTTGTCATTGATGTCAAGAGTGGATATATTGTCATTGATGTTAATATGCAGCGATAAGTTTATAAGACCTTTATTTTAGATTCACATTAACGCTCTTTGTTTATTCATTAGAAATGTGTATATATATGTATATGTATATATATATGTATATACATATGTATATAGGTATATGTATATATATGTGTGTGTGTGTGTACATATGTATATATGTGTACACACACACACACGCACACACGTATATAGGTATATGTATATATGTGTGTGTGTGTATACATATGTATATATGTGTATATATATAGACACACACACATATAATGTGTGTGTGTGTATATAACTTAGCAAAGCAAGGTCAACTCAAATTATTCACATGACCTTTGATATTAAATTTTGACACAATTCAGTTCATAACTATTATCAACAACAACTCTCAACCAAAATAAATTTTGTCGATACCTTGGTCTCCTATTATTGACCTGTCTAGCAAACATTTACTTTAAACACTACACGAACAACATTTCTAAACATAATAGTTGAGTGGTGGCTTTAAATCCTGACAATCTAATATTTAGTCCAATTCAAACATTTGGCCCTAGGTAGGCAATCACATATTGTAAGTGCATATGACTGCTATCCCATTTGCATTGGATTGTCCATGCAAGAATAAATAATAACATTGCAAATACCAAAACACGCACATACTGATGAAAGGAAAAAATGTTTTCAAAGTCCCTGAAAATAAATTGTTATATTTGCATTAGCAAGTGTCAGATTTACATAATCATTTGCTTTCTTCATACGTCTAAATCAAAATATATCCATAGAGAAGTGCTTTGTACAAAGGTTAGTATTTTAAAACAGGGGGTGTTTATTACTTAATACCAGAATATGGTTTCAAATCTGTTTACGAATTGCTTCTCAAAATCTATTTTATAAATTCCAATTGGATAGGAACAGTGATGGTTATTACCTGCTTTCCAAATAACTAGCTCCCGCTTGTGCAGTGCCCACATATTTTGACTAGCCAAACGATACCAAAGAATTCATCACAAAGAGTCACTTTTATTTGATTAATGATGAAAAGAATTAAATATCATGAATGAAAAGAAAAGAAAATTTCTTCTCTTGTGCACTACATCATATGATAAATAATAATGCAAAACAAACTATCAAAGTATACCTGTAGAACACAAATTTGTGCAACATTATCCCGAAGACCAAGCTTACTATATTCAATAAATTCTTCATGAAGCAATTCAAATCTGATAATAGAAAGAAAACATGTTATTCATGAATTGTAAATGATAAACACTTTAAAGCGAAGATTTGCATTTAAACACTCTTTAAAAGAAATGCATGTGCTAAACAGATCCTTTTATCAAAGATAACCAACATCTTCCTTTGAAACAAATGATTGTTACTAAACACTCACCTTTTTCTATTTTCATTTTATCAATCTCACATTTGAATGTCACTCAAACATTAGATACATCTGCTACCAATAGAATTCTCCATATGTTAATTCGTTAAAGTTACCAATAGAAGGTCATATAAATAACCAAGCATTTGCCCAAAAAAGGCTCAGCCCCAGATACAAGGTATATGAATATTAAGTGAGGTGATCATTAAAATGCTTGTATTCACATGGGAAAGTTGATCATTAAAATGCCTGTATTCACATGGTAAAATTGAACAGACAAGTATAACCCATAGCATATGTACGCTAAATTTCAAATGAATTAACAAAGAGTTCAAATATTTTAAGCTGAATTGGTATGCTCTATTAGATGTGTGTCACAGCTATTCTAGAAGAAACAATGAAAATAAATGTCTTATGTGAACCTGTAAGCTGGAAATATTACCGTGATGTCCGCCAGAAAATAGCACAACCATCTTTTGCCAAGCCAGTGCGTTCCTTCAATACATAAGAAACCTTAGTTTCTAGATGAACAATATATTCCCAATATATCAAAAAAATTGATTACAATCCCCAATAGCCAACAAGCAGAACGGTAATCATTTAGATCTGTTCTTAAGCTTCAGCAATCCATGACAATAGAAAGAATGCTTCTCAACAAGTAATGATATAAGGTTTTAATCAAGACATTTTACATCACACTATGCAATCCAATCATACCTTCAACCTGATAACAATAGAACAAATAGCATGATCTGCAACAATGATATCAAAACTCTCCATCACAGGTTTTCCAGAAGTAATCTTTGTATCATTTACATGACCCGCACATTGGCAAATAGTCAAGTATGCACTGATTAGCTAATCCTAAAAAATGACTTCCATAAACAGACTGATAGATTGTCATTGTTTGTGAATATACTTTAAACTGAATAGTGAATTCTGTAGGTCAGCCCCATACATACAACCAAATGCATGGCTGCCACTAAAACTTATTAATATGCCAAGAAATATCTTCTTCGCCAATCCCAATCTTGCACTAAGAAGCATACAAAAAATTTGTGAACATTCCTAGATGATACCTTAAATACACCACCATAGCCTCTTTGTCTGAGTTCTAGTAACAGATCCTGGTATTTGTCCACCTCCTGCTGTGGTGAAAAGTTGTCAGTTGTATTTGATAAAATTAACCTTGTTTGTAGAACAAATAGCACGAAACTTGGAAATGATTTCTTCTCTGATGTAAAATCATAAAAATGAGCAGGTTGCAGACACAAGCATCCCCAACTCTCATACAAATAAGCAGAGTAAACCAAGGCTGTCTCACCAACCAAATTTAATTCAAGAAAGTAACTGATAACTACATAAATAAATTCAGTTAACCAATATTGACATGCCTGCAGGCACATGATGTCAGGAGACCACAGGCCCAGCTCCAGTAGTATTCTTTTTTTGCGCCAGTCCCAGTCCAATATATAATGAGGTATGTGTAGGTAAAGTTGTTGCGAGTGATCCCTGACAAGATAGTCAGCAAGAATGTTGTATGATAGTATTGTAAACCGTTCTGCAAAAGTTGCAAAAAAAGTGGTTAGGTTTGCCATAAACGGGAAAAAAACAGGGTTATATAATCCATTTTACTATGTATTTATTATATTTGGGTTTGAAATTATCTGCAAAGATCCATATGCTTAAAAACATTAGACTTCTGTGTGTTTCTAAAGCGGAAAGATTATGAAGAAACATCCCCAAAATGGTCCCTATCATCTTATAATAGATATTTATCAAGGGAAAATATTGCTTACTGTATTGAACAGGAAGAAGTAGGTTGAAAAATTACACAAATAAAAGCAATGGTTGCAGATAGTATATAAAATGATACTAAAGTGATTATTTTTAATCTTCATCGTGAAGAAACAAGCAACTTGTTAATCTGTTATTATTATTTGTATCACAAATCTGCAAAATCCGTAAGCATATTCACAAGGGAAGCACTCAACAATGAGATGGAGAGGAAAACAACAATATGAATTAAGATTTTAAAAAAAAAAGGTAGCCAAATCCCAAATGCATGGAAACACCCATTCTTCCATTAGTCAGATCTTTAAATTGAACTCACAGAACCAAAAGAAGATAGCAGTCCAGAACTTGACCTGTAATAATATTGGATATTTCCATGAATAATTCATCAATGCATATGTTTAAAATAACTGAGCTGTTAACTCTCTATGTATGCAGAAATTGGTGTTTGCTACAGCTTTATGTTGCCATCTACATCGTAACTGATTCCAATGTGCTCATGAGCAAAATACATGACTACACTGCTGAAAATCAGATGTATAAACAGCCTAATCTATTGCATGTGCTTCTCTCTATGTAATTATCACAATCACTGCTCAATTGAACTATATACAATGATGAAACACATGTAGCCATGTTGAAACTATGTCCCTGCCTCTTTGTGAACACGGGAAATATTGAAAGAATGTAAATACCAATGCATCAAAGGCATTCACATAACAAGACACCAATGCTTATACCGGAAAAACCAAATATGAATAAAAGCTCCACCTGTTGAAGAAATGAATACAAACTAGAAGCTCTCTTAAAGCATGGAAGTTCATTAATTCCTTAACTATACAACACTGCAAACTACTACTACTTTGTTCATTCTTCTCCCTGCCTAGAAGACCTATACATTCTTGATGAGTTGATCAGAATAAACAGACTATTCTACATCCACACCATCGATTCTTGATTAATCAACTATGGATCTATTACATTAAATAATTGATAACAGTGGTTTGTTTCAGTTCTAGTCTTCCCCTTAGACATGTCATGGGAATATAGAATGAACTTTTCAGGTTAGGTGTAATCCCTGCTGCCATCTCCCTAGAAGGCCAAGGACCATAGAAAGATGATGGCTCCTTCACTAAAGAAGCATATAGGAAAAGTATACATACAGATCCTGATCTTTGTATTATATCTCAGCACAATCCAACAAAGCAGGCAATATCCTCAAGACCCTCATCATAAGGGCTTTCAGGATTTTTTATGATAAGCACTTGGAGAAAGAAATTGGACATCTAGTCAAGTTCTTTAAGAAAAACCTAAGTTGCTGATTCAGGTATGGGTGCAAATATGAGAACCGGAACCCAGTACAGCAGTATGGCAAAAAAAATTTCCCTTGGGTGCAGGTACAAAAATATATATGTATATATGTTCAAAATTATAAATTATAAGAACTATGATACTCAAAAAATTTAAATCCCTAATTCCCAACAAATAGAATATTTAAATATCTCATAATATCATATTCAGAATTCACAAAAATGATAATACTCAAGTCTCAAAACATCATTACAAAATGAAAATTACAATTACAATCGATATTTAATATTCATTTTCTTCTTCATCAAAAGCATCAAGGTGAACATGTAGTTCAACTTCATTGGAACCACAATCCATTGGATTGCCACTCCTACTAGCTATGTAAAGTGCGAAAGTTGTGCAACTATAGCATCTAAATCAGCACACTCAAGGGCTAAATCCCAATTCTTTGTCACACCCTCATTGTGTTCAAGTTTCTTATGTGACAAGAGACGAAGATTGGCGTGTACGTAGACCAAATCCTCTACTTTTTTTGCAACCAAATGGTTGCCCTTGACAAAATGGATTAAAGAGCATGCACTCCAATTCCACTCAGCCAAAGAAGAACTTGCAACCTATTGAGTCTACATACAACATTTAGTATTTAATTTTATAATTCAAGAATCAAAACTTAAAACATAAATTATAAAAAAAATATATTTTAATATAATTTATAGTATGATAGCATCGAATAAAAAATGAGAGAAATAAAAAATAAAAAAATGCATACTTGGGAGAGAATTTTAATTGCAAAAGGCTGCATGAAAATGGAGCCCTAACCACGTAGATACCACCACTCATCAACACTTATCCTACATTTGTCATGAAGAGTGGAAGCATCATAATTTTTTGAAGCTGTGAATCGGCCAAACTCGCTCAAGAAAATACTTTGGATTTCTTCATTTGTATATATATCTTTCTAAATTCAGCCTTCTAGCCAGCAGCAACCTCCCCAGCTCTGTATGGTGCCACCCTCCTCAACAATGAATGCCTCTTTGCTATAGTACTATGGCAATAAAGCAAATTCTAAGAGATGTAAGGGGGTGGTCATCTTGTTCCAAGGGTCAACAATAACTTTTGCACAATTTTGAAAAATGTTTCCATTGGATCATGTTCCTTGGCCTCTATTATTGCTCTTATTTTCTTCACCGTGGAGTCCATGTTGTAATGTCCCTACTAGTTAGAGATCACTGTCCTGCAAAATAAACTGTTAGAATGCAACAAATATATATATATATATAGCTAATCTAATTTGCAATTAACTTCAATTACTTAATTAAAACTAGTCTCAATTCTTATTAATAAAAAGGATACGATTGCAGTACTGGGACATGTCTTTAGGCGGTTGTAATGCCCACCTTCTTGGAACCCATCATGGTTCCAAGCCTTACCAGGAAATCAATGGATAATTCAATTCCTGTCTTGGATGTAACATCTTACATCCAAGCCTACCAAGGAAGATCATCATATATGATCAATTCCTTGCTACCAAAGAGGACCGGCCAGATCGTCTCTTCTTGGGTGAACCTTTGACACCCAAGCCCTAGCATATATGCATATAAATACTAAGTATATACTGCCTACCAGGGATTATCAAAATCCCTGAATTAGGCTAGGGGGAATTCTCCCATTAGCCTCCATCACATAGCCAAATTATTGTCATTCATTAATATCCAACATTTCATAACCATTTATATTTTCATTATCATTTAAATTATAATTTATGTCTGCCATTACCTACTTCTTTATTCCTATTATCGATTCTACATGAACAAGTAGATTGCAAATATATACACCTATATATAAATGTGTGGATACACACCTATACACATATTTATATATCTGTATGAGACAACATTATAATAACAATATAATTCTGTAACATACAACATAATAATAATAATATAATTATGTAAAATAGATTGGAGACATACTCTATATGACCGATCTTACCAAAAGAATATAGGCATATATATGTGTGTGTGTGGCACACACGTCCACACACATATACGTACTTGCGGCGTCAATGTTATCCTCTTACTTCCCCTACCGCCTCTACTGACGCAGCTGTCGTTCCACACTTTTCCATTCCCTCCGTGTGTCTCCCTTGCGCTGCGGGTTGTCTTTAATACCTGTGGAAGGGAAGGGTTGCGTCCCACCATGAGGTCCCTTCCGTGGGAAGGGGTGTGACAGTGGTCGCAGCCCAAGCTACGACTCCCGTCCCACCACTTCCCGCGGGGGGTAACCGTGGCGTGACTCTTCCCCCTTAATGCCTCGATCTTTTTTTAATAATTAACATTTAAACTTTAACTTAGATCATAAAATGAACTTAGCTTATTTAATATCTTAATTTAATAATTAGAATTACTTCCTTATTTAATAATTTAATTCTTCATCATCTAATATATTAAATATACTAACCTTATTTAATATATTATCATTATTAATCATTTATTTCCTAATTTATTATTAATAAATATTAAATAAAAAATAGTATTTAATAAGTAGATAAATTTCAAATAAGCATTTCAACAATAATTATTATATTAATAGTAATAATAATTGTTTCATTTAGGATATATATAACGATCAAGACAGGACATGACACATGCCATCACAAATTTCACCCAAACATGAGCAATTAGTATCAGCATACCTAAACATACTCATGATGGCCTCAGTGAAATTCAAAACATATTCCACACAAACCACCACTCATCATCTAGGATAAATGCTTTTGCTTTCTAAACTCTTTTAGGGCTTGACTGCTTCCATACACTCCACAAAATGTTGATGACCATAGAACTCAAAGCCTCTAGCACCTTCACAAGTCATTTTAAGATGATTGCATCAGATGCAAATCGTGTTTCGACAATCTAGCAAGGTATAAAAAAATACACATCACGTATCAACAATAAAAAATAAAATTTGAATTACCTTCATAACTCCAACTTAGAGAAGGCCATGCATATGGCTTGTGAAAATGATGTCTGGTCACAAATATTTGAATTTCCTCGACCTCCCCATAGACTAGTTTGACCATTCAATTTGTGTGCCAATATTTGGCAATATTAAATTGAATGAGTGGACTACATATTGTGTCCAAAAAATGTGACTACATGTAGAATTCACTATAGACCTGTTGATGTGTATTTTGTACATGACCAAACACAGAATAAAATACCCAAAGGTACCTTATCCTCTCTTGAGCAAAGTTTCCCGACTGCTGAAGATCTCGCCGAAGGATCAGTCAAGGCAACTCCAAGGTTCTTGTATGTAAGTTCTCTACTCGTGGATAAGCTCTTTGTGGTATGATGTGATTTTGTTGTAATCACAAGGGGACTTACACTTGATGACTAAACGTCTGATTCGCTTCGAATATTATTGGAACACAGGATTTCACTAGTCTAGATTTTGAAAAAAGGAAAAAAGGATGAGGGCAAGGGAAGGATCTAATTCTGACACTAAGAATGTAGGAGCAATGAATGACCTTTGATGAAATTCTAACTAAGTCTTGTTTTGACATCCCAGGACCATCTCCACAAGGTTAGTGCGATCTTCAGAGGAAAGCTTTATGATGTTCAGATCATCGCTAAAGGTATAGACACCATCAGGTTGATGCATATTAGTGAAGAAGCGACAATTGAAGTTAGGCTTAAGTTGAATGATTCCAGTTGACTACACAAGGCAAGTCTGCAATCAACAAACTGCTAGTAATATGGATATACGAATTTCACCATCAATCAAACACATTTCTTCCACTCATCTAATAACATGAAATCAAATATGAGAAGTATAGAGACCATGCAAATTGTTGAATCGACCCATAGATTTCACCATTTCTTCAATGAAGTTTTATAAGTTTTTTACAACAACATCTTGGCAACAATCTTTGCCTTCTCTTTCTATTCTACTTTAATTGCTATTCTATCAACTGACTATTCACTATTTCTAACTATTCACCTTCTAACTACTGACTAACTATTACCCTCTTAACTATTAGCCTTTTCAAATGAGGAGCCAAGGCTTATATAGCGCTCTCAATACAATTCAATGGCTCAGATCAATTTGAGATCAATGGCCAAGATTTTACAATGAAAACCCTAATTAGGGTTTGTTACAAAAAACTCAATTCTGACCAATGAAATAATTGCATTATTTGGACACATGTCTTCTTTAGAATATTTGACCAATGGATAACCAGGGTAGGTACATAGAAGTTAGTGCCATATTTGATGAGTCGGGTGCATTGAATCTGGACACGCTGAGGCGGACCAATCCGACTAGAGGAGTGATGACTGGGATGCCACCTTGTCTGACACTTGTTCAATTCAATGATGCTGAGAAGATAAATTTAATTAACTCTTTTGAAACTATCTGCTTCTCCAACGGACCCTTGCTTTTACCTCCTTTGTCTTTGATGTGCAGGATGGATGGTGTACCTTTCCTTGGAATGTTGGACTGGAGATGTCACCCTTTGATGATGCTAGACTAGAGAAGGTCATCCTTGTTGATGCTAGACTGGAGAAGGTCATCCTTGTCCCGACCTGATCTTCTTTCATCTGCAAACCAAAAGATGATTAAGGACACATGATAAATTCATTTCAACATAGCATTTTCCACTTAAATCATCAACAAAAGATATTAAAATGAAGCTCGCTCAAGATTATCCCCAGGGATAGGCCCTATAAGAATTTCGCCCTGGACCCTCTGGAAGGGTCAGGAGCGAATTTTGCATTCCTAGCTCAAATTGTTCTCACTTTGCAACCATACTTGCTTAGATACATGCCCAAGGACGCCCTCATTCTCAACCAACACCAATCTTGATGCAAATTTGGGGCAAAAGAGAGGTTTTTGAGAATTTCGCTCTGGACCCTTTGGAAGGGTCAGGAGCGAAATTCATTCCTAGCTTGTCTTCCCTCACTCAATTCCACTCTTCTCACTTTGTCTCCCCTTGATTCCCTCATTTGGATCCATCCGTCAATTTTGACCACATTTGCTTGATCCCCAAAAGGCCTGAAAGGGAAAATTCGCTCAAAATCAAGGCCAAGGACAGGACCTATCTAAGATTTCGTCCTAGACCATCTGGAAGGGTCACGAGCGAAATCCTTGTCCTAGCCTAAAATTCACATTCTTGGTGGTCAAAAATCATTCAAGGGCAATCCTAAGAGTTTTCCTCACCTTGGTCTAGGCATGGCTTGGCACAAATTTGAGAGAAATAGGTGGATTTTAGGATTTTCGCTTTGGACCCTTGGGAAGGGTCAGGAGCGAAAATCTTGTTTTGAGCTCATTCCTCCATCATTTCAACTTGAATCCACCTCACAAGGCAAGAAAACACTTCTCCTCTCTCATCCAACCCAAGTTTGACTTGATTTTGCAAGGAAAAATAGGTGATTAAAGAATTTTCGCCCTGGACCCTTTGGAAGGGTCAGGAGCGATTTTCATCATTTGGCTCAATTCCTTCAAACTTGATAATTATTGACCATTCAAGGACATGCCTACGGACACCTCTAATCTTGACCCACACTAGACTTGGCATAACACTAGACTTGGCATAAATTTGAGGGAAAAGATAGGTTTAGCACAATTTCGCTCTGGACCCTTTGGAAGGGTCAGGAGCGATTTTCCTTTTCTAGCCCAAAATCATCATTCTTTCCATCCCAATCTTCTTTGCAAGGTGAAATTTCATCTCTTTTTCGCCTAAGGAACAAGGTTTTAAGCCCTAGCAAGGTTGAAAATATAGGTTTGCAAGGAATTTCGCCCTGGACCCTTTGGAAGGGTCAGGAGCGAAATTTCTTTTCTTGGCCAAAACCCTCATTCTCCAACGCTTTCAAACATCCCCAAGGATTTCAATATGCCCATTCTCTCTTTCAACATGCCTTGGACATCAAAATTGGGTCAAACAAGGAAGGAAATGCATCTTAGGTAGATTTTCGCTCTGGACCCTTTGGAAGGGTCAAGAGCGAAAATCTCATTCTAGGCTTGATATTTCATCTTTTATTGCTTTCCATCATTTCTCAAGGCAAGAATATGTCTATCCCTCCTCCATCATGCCTTGGACACTAAGAACTTGGCCTAACAAGGAAGACAATGAGGTCCATGAAGATTTTCGCTCTGGACCCTTTGGAAGGGTCAGGAGCGAAAATCATGTTTTGAGCTTGATTTTTCATTTCTCCAACTCCAAACCACCTCAAGAGGCAAAGACATGCTATCTCACTTCCATCCACGCCATAAAAACCAAGGACTTGACCTCCTCCAAGGAAAAATAGGTGTTTCTAGGAATTTCGCTCTAGACCCTTTGGAAGGGTCAAGAGCGAAATTCACTATTTGGCTCAAAATCCTTCACTTTTCAATGCTTTCAAACATTTCCAATGGCAAAAGATGTCCATCCTTCCTTTCAAGATGCCTTGCAAATCCAAACTTTGGTCAATCTAGGGAGGAAATGAGCCTTAGGAGGATCTTCGCTTTGGACCCTTTGGAAGGGTCAGGAGCGAAAATCTTAGTTTAGGCTTGATCACTCACTTTTCAAACTTCAAACCACCTCAAGAAGCAAACTTAGATCATTTTTCCACCTAAGGAACAAGGATTGATGCCCAAATCAAGTAGCAAATCAGGTTTATAGTGAATTTCGCTCTAGACCCTTTGGAAGGGTCAGGAGCGAAATTCTCTTTTAGGCTAAAATCTTGATCTTCCAAAGCATGCCACTCCCTCTCAGGGCAAGAACATACTAATTCCTTCTCCATCATGCCAAAGCTTAGCCAAAATAAGGAAGAAAATAAGAGCTACAAAGATTTTCGCTCTGGACCCTTTGGAAGGGTCAGGAGCGAAAATCATGTTTTGACCTTGATTCTTGACTTTTCCAACTCTCATCCTCTTTGGGAGGCAAACATAGATCCCTCTCCTTTCATTTCCACCTTGGTCCTGACTCTGGCTAAAGGAAAAATGAGTGTTTTCAAGAATTTCGCTCTGGACCCTTTGGAAGGCTCAAGAGCGAAATTCCTAATCTTGGCCAAAATCCTTCACATTTTCACATCCCATCACCTCAAAACTAGAACATTGGTCTAAACAAGGGAGAAAATGAGGTTTTCAAGAATTTCGCTCTGGACCCTTTGGAAGGGTCAGGAGCGAAATTCCTACTTTACGCTAATTTCCATCATTTTGTCACCTCAAATCTCCTCTCAAAGACAAATGTGCATCAAAACCTTCCCATCACACCCCAGAAGTTAACAAACTTGGTCATATCAAAGAGCAAAGTGGAGAAAAATGAATTTCGCTCTGGACCCTTTGGAAGGGTCAAGAGCAAAAATCATCCTTGGGCTCAAATCCTGACTTCATTTTCACATTTCCTCATTCAAACAAGCGTTTTTACCTTCATTCAAGCCTAAGAATAGGTTAGTTCTAGGTTGTGGTCATGTCTTATGGAGAATTTTGCTCTAGACCCTTTGGGAGGGTCAGGAGCGAAATGCACTTTGGACCCTTTGGAAGGGTCAAGAGCGAAATTTGACATTTTGGTTTCTCCGTCGAGATCATTTTATGGAATATAACATTTAAGTATAAGTTATATTCCATATATACTGTCAGGATGTTTGAGAGTGGTTTCGGACCTCCAAGAGTTATATTGCAAAATCTAGTTTTTGGAGGATTCTTCAGTTTTCCAGACAGTCAAATTTCAGGATTAGGACATTCCAGACAGCCAAATTTCAGGATCAGGACATTCCAGACTTAGCCATATTTCAGGATTAGGACATTCCAGACAACCAAATTTCAAGGCATTTGAAGATCGGGATGACATTCCAAACTTCACCACTCACCAACTTGACCAAGCTTGGACCTTCAAGAATGATATTCACTCACCAAGCAAGACACAATTAGCAACAAGATCGAAACCAGGCCCTAAGGAAGACTTTCAAAGAAACCCTAATTTTGGGGCCCCAAAGACTCAACCTAGCTCAAGCAGAGCCTGCTATCCAGGTGATCCCCCTGGCGGCACTCGAAAAGCAAAGGCTAACAGACAAAACCCTTAAACCTAGAAAGCAAAACCCCACAAAGCGAAAAAAAGTAGGGGTTCCCATTTGCAATGGGGCGATGTGTGAATACGTCATAACAAGACCTAGCAGCCCTACAATTTTCAGAGTTGTATGTTATGACTTGGACAACATTTTCAAGCCCTACCATGTCAATAGATTCTATGAGGATATTGACCATGAAATTTGCATCTTTTACTTGCCCCTCACAATCCATTGCCTTCAAAAACATCACCCCTTTAGGGGACACCACTATAACATTGATCAATGGTCTATTTTTGCAATCTTTCCATCCATCAAAAATAATGGACACACCTGTTTCAGGCCATGTTCCTTGAACACTCCCAATGATGTCTCTACTAAAACTTTCTCAATTGTCAAAAAGGTAGTTCACACCTTTTCATACCCGAGACTAACATAATCAAAAGGTGTATTGCAAAGGGTATTCACCATACCCCACCAATAAGATGAACTAACAATATTGAAAGGAAGCCCATTGCCATAAACGCAACAAGCAATGCTCTAATCCGCAACCTCTCTAATTTCATTTTTGAAGGCCTTGTCCAATGGGCCTTTTTTATATGAAACTAAAACATTCTCTTCTTCAAAAGATGGTGGCATTGGCATGAAAGGATGTGGGTCAGCTAGTTGTGTGAAGCCACTAGGAGATTTTTGTGAGCTTTTCTTGGAAAGACAATGTGCAAGATTCTTTGATTTGTTACTTCTCATGTTGGCATCCTCTTGTTCTTTAATTGAAGCCAATATTAGATCTTACAGCAACCATTTTTATTTGGCCCCTTACAAGCTTTTATTCCTTGTAAATAGATGGCACATAAGTGAACTTTCACTCGAAAATATAAGCTTGTATATGTAATGTCCCTACTTTGAGATATAATTTAATTATAAATTATAATAATAATATTAAAATACAAACGAATAAATATAAAAAATTAAATTAAAATATAAAAGAATATAATTAGACATAATTAAAATTTGATTAAAGTTAATGAATGGTCAAAAGGCATGAAATGATAAGTTGTGACTTCCTCAAACGTGAGATATAAAAGGGAGAAGAGAAACTCATTTGAGGGGAGGAGAATTTGGAAAATGAGAAGTGCAGATCTGATTTAAATAAGAAATGCAGATCTGATTGTGGAAGGTTGTGTCCCTTCAAAGGGCAGAAAGAGTGAAGAGTTGTACTCTTTCAAAGGGTGCTAATGGTGAAAGGGTGTGTCTCTTGCCAAAGGACATACATGATGAAGGGGTGTGACCTCTCCCTCACATTGAGAGATATAAAGGGAAGGAATCAAAAGCATCTAGTAACATCACCATGGATCAGATCAGATCGGAACTGTTATTAAGTTACAGGCAGTAACATCTTTGTTCTTGGTGGTATGCATGGGAATGTGTGTAATAAGTATGCTTAATATATGAAGCCCGATAATGTTCTTATGCAGAATTAATAGTAATATTAATATGGACTGCAATATGTATGACAGTCATACTTAATTTCATATATATTCATAATACATAAGAAATTAGCATACTTATAGTCTAAATCATGTTATTGCTGTCAGTATTTAAGAAGATTAGAATGAGATGTTCCAAAGAGGGGCAGTCTAAATCCAAGCAATAGGTTAAGTCCCAAGACCCATAAGCCTTGAGGGTGTAGACCCAAGATAGGTAAGGGCTTGGATCTGTAAACTTTGAGGAAACCTATTGTATTTGGTCTCTAAGCGCTTTGGTAACATACATAGACCCTTCTCCCTTAAAATTGAAGTAGTAGCAGGGTCTGATAACTATATTAAGAACCTAAGTCACAGAGTTTGCCAAACTTCTGGCTTGGGGTTCGCAATTCAGCGAATCCATAAACACTTCAAAAAAATCGTTAAAAAATGCCTAAAGTTCGTAGGGCTTCCACGTCACTATCCCAGTTTTCAAAACATATTTTTTTCGGGCGCTTTTTAGGGTTTACGACATTTTTTTTTATAAATATAATGTCGATTTCGTCTTAAAAATGTATAAGTTCGCGGAGTAGGGTTTTCGACATTTGTTGTTCATGTTTCCGCCTTTGTGTTCTCCATTCATGCTGTGTTTGTGTGTTCACCATTCGTGCTGTGTCCGCGCCTGCGTTTCGCGTCATGTCCGCGCCTGCGTGTTCGCGCCGTGTTCACCCGTCTTCGTGCCACTAGAACTCCCAACCCAAGTCGCCCGACTTGCCCAGGTAAGCCATTATTTCGTCTGCCAGGGTTTTCGACATTTGTTGTTCGTGTTTCCGCCTTTGTGTTCTCCATTCACGCTGTGTTTGTGTGTTCACCATTCGCGCTGTGTCCGCGCCAGCGTTTCGTGTCATGTCCACGCCTGCGTGTTCGCGCCGTGTTCACCTGTCTTCGTGCCACTAGAACTCCCAACCCAAGTCGCCCGACTTGCCTAGGTAAGCCATTATTTCGTCTGCCATTTTTATTTCATCCACAGTTTTTATTTCGTCTGCGATTTTTATTTTTCGATAAGATTTTATGTTTTATATAAAAGATTGCAAAATATCTTATATAAATGTTTTATATAAAGATTTGATATTCAAATATTAGTTTTATATAAATGTTTTACTAATTTTGTTCAACTTTATAGAATATCTTAATATCAATCTATTTAATAAAACATAATAGTTATGCAATCTTTTCATTTTGTAGAATATTTGTTGGATATATTTATTAGATATTAAGATATTCTGCGATCTTTTATATAGATGTTTTTTATATTTTTATGTTTTATTAGATATTAAGATAAATTTTATATTTTATAATAATTTATATTTTGGATAAATTTTATGTTCTCTAATTTATATTTTAAAGAGATGTTTTTATATTTTATATTTTATGTTTTATGTTTTACATAAAAAGATAAAACATGTTTTAGAAGATATTTTTCAGATTTAATAATAAAAATTGATATATTTTTGTTTTATGCTTATTGAAATATAATTTAATATTACTTTTCCTTTTTAAAGTCAAAAGTAAAAAATTCATATATTTAGTTTTGATTTTTTTTAAATAGAATGTAAATAATTTAAATACTAAATATTGTTTTTCTTTTGAAACATTACAGATTGTAATAAAATGCCTCCTAAAAAATCAGATTCTCTAGTATGGAAATATGTGACACGTGATGGTAATGAACTCTTTTGTAAGGGATGTAAGAAACCTTTCAAAGGAAGTTTAACAAAGGCAAGAGACCACTTACTTGGAATCAGTGGGAGTGCAGGAGGAGGTGTTACAGCATGCCCAAAAGTGACTGCAGAAATGAGAGCTAGCTGGTTTAGAAAGAGAGCAGTCCTCTTCGATTGCAGGAATGCTCAAGACGACACAATAAAAACAAAGAATTCAAGAGGATGTGTCCAGGTTCACATCTATCTCTTCCTCTTCCAGTTTACCCAATGCCTCTTCCAGTTTACCCAAGGCCACAGGTGCATCAGGAGGAAGTGGAACATTGAAAAGCTTTTGGAAACCGGTAGAGAAACAACAAGTGGATGATGCGTTGGCTGATTTGTTTTATACACGTGCCATTCCATTCAACGTGGCAAGAAATCCTCATTTCCATAATGCAATTCAAAAAGTTGCAGAGCTTGGCAAAGGGTACACACCTCCAACTTCAGAGGCTTTCAAAAAAACTCTTTTAGAGAGGTCAAAAGATAGAGTGATAGAAAAGTTAGCTGAGGTCAAAGCTTCTTGGAAAGTAACAGGTTGCACCATATTGAGTGATGGGTGGTCAGATATATGTCAAAGGCCATTGATTAATGTTTTAGTAGCTTGCCATCTCTTCCTCTTCCAGTTTACCCAATGCCTCTTCCAGTTTACCCAAGGCCACAGGTGCATCAGGAGGAAGTGGAACATTGAAAAGCTTTTGGAAACCGGTAGAGAAACAACAAGTGGATGATGCGTTGGCTGATTTGTTTTATACAAGTGCCATTCCATTCAACGTGGCAAGAAATCCTCATTTCCGTAATGCAATTCAAAAAGTTGCAGAGCTTGGCAAAGGGTACACACCTCCAACTTCAGAGGCTTTCAAAAAAACTCTTTTAGAGAGGTCAAAAGATAGAGTGATAGAAAAGTTAGCTGAGGTCAAAGCTTCTTGGAAAGTAACAGGTTGCACCATATTGAGTGATGGGTGGTCAGATATATGTCAAAGGCCATTGATTAATGTTTTAGTAGCTTGCCCTGAAGGTGTTATCTTCTTGAAAGTGATTGACACCATGAACCAGAAAAAAACTGTTGGCGGCATTATTGTACACGGGAATAACATTAGTTAATTATGTGTAGTTGTTTTGGTTAGTTGGCAACCGAGGGGTGGAAGTTGAGGTGCGACGGTTGGCGCTCGCACCCCCTCGGTACCCTTTTATACTCCGGAATGTAACTTGTAAAACACACTTATTGATGAATAGAAGATCTGATACACTTTGTCTGATTTTTACGGCATTATTCTGCGTTATGTCCTTTATGTCTTAAGTTATTCACCCGAGAGGGCAAACATTTGGCGCCGTTGCCTAGACGAACTCGGGAACGGAAGACACGGATGGCACACAGACACAATGGGCCTACCCGTTGGTGAAGTAAACCCGGAGGCCGACGACGCGCGGACAGAACTTTATACAGGAGAAGACACGACAACGCGAGAATTTTCAATTTTGCTCCAGGTAGCCATTCAGACATACGTTCGACGAGAAGCGGCGGAGGCAGAAATCCCACCAAGTGTTGTGTGGACAGCGCTGGAGGTTAGCCCGGCAGTAAACTGGTCGATGAACCACCTCCCCCGGTTGCTTGCACAGGCATCGCTGGCACAACAGGCCCGCCTGGAGGAGATTGGAGATTGCCCAGGAAGAGCGACGACAACAAATCCTGCAACGCTACGAAGAGAACAGCTGACAGGACACGAACAGAGATGGCGCCAGGCCAGGAGGGAATTGAACTGTGAACTTCTTATTTTCAAATAAAACTGTCATTGACACGAGTTGTACTTGAGCAGATGAATTAATAAAGACATGTTTTGATTTAAGAATTGAGAGTTATGGAAATGTGCGACAATTAATGCCAAACCTATTGAATAAAGATAGAAATAGAAAACCAGAAACGAACGAGTGGGAGGCCGCGTAGAGGGCTTTGATTCTGGAGCAGCAAGTAGAACGTAGACGGAGGCTAAGGCAGCTTGCCGAAGGACGACCTACCGAAGGGGGGCCCGAGGGGAACCAAGGAGGTGTCACGGAAGGTGCAGAGGCCGACAGAAATTTCTATGCGTCGCCAAATCATCGTAGGACATGGAGCCACGAAGAATTTTTAGAAGAAACAAGGTTACGGCGAAATCTAGTCGAGGAGACTCGGGATCAATTTAGGAACTTATCCCTCACGCCACGGAGTGAAGATCACCAACGAGAAGCAGGAGTAGGAGCATGTCAGAACGAAGGGGAGGGCAACGGTACGGGTGTAGGTGCCACACGCGACAGGCAAAACACCGTACCTCCAGGACACACCACCAACACTACCGGAGGTAGCAGCGCAGGGCCACAGACACAGACATAGACACAACCGCCTCCAGGAAGACGACCAGGGATGGCGAGCAAACAAAAGTTACCAAAGTTCACAGGGGACGGCAAGGAAGACCCCTTACGGCACTGCCGTACATGTGAGACCATTTGGTCCGCCAACGGAGTAACAGACCACGATGACTGGGTACAGCAGTTCCCAGCCACGTTACGAGAAGTCGCCATAGATTGGTACTCCGATGTAGATAAGCAAAAAATGGCCACATGGGCTACCCTACAGAAGGAATTCACGGAGGAGTTCCGGTTGCTTCGTGATGACAACGAAATTGTAACAGAGATATATAGTACCAAGCAAGGTACTAAGGAGACAGTACGGGCATACAGTCGGAGGCTGAAAGAACTCTTGGGTAAAATGGAGAGCCAGCCGGCTGAGGGCTTAAAAAAACGATGGTTTGTGTAAGGATTGAAATCCTCCCTACGAAAAAAAATGAAGATTGTACCCCCAACGTCATATGACGACGCCTATAACAGGGCAATGGATCTGGAAAGCGAGTACAAAACATCAAGAAAGAAGAAAAGTAATAGATATTCATCTGACGATGATGAAGATTCTGACGGAGAGAGCAGTAGCAGTAGCGAATCGGGTAAAAAGGTACATGCGCTCCAGAAGGACATGGAACGAATGCTGAGAGAATTCAAGGCCATGAAAGGGAGTACAAGTAAGACGGAAGAAACTGAAGTATGGTGTATAGACTGCAGGAGTGATGGACACACAAAGGGTACTTGTCCGAAGAAGGCATTCTGTGAGATTTGCCAAACGATGGGACACTCCACCAAGGAGTGCCCATACAATATGAAAACCCGAAGCCCGAACCAGGTGTTGTTCACAGAGCAAGCCACAACATCCGCACCAGCGGGTACGGGCCAGCAGACTAACACAACGACATCATCTGGAGGATACCGGGACAATAGACGCGGCGACGGAAGAAACAATAACAATAACAACAACAAAAACCGGATCCAGTACGATGCCAAGGGCCGGCCGATGATTCAATGTAGGGCCTGCAATCAGTGGGGACACTTCGCCCGCGATTGTACGAAGGAAGCCAACACTCAGCACCTTTGCCGATGGTGCGGGCCAGGCGACCACGAGGACGCAAATTGCCCGAAACCTAGTGTACACCTTCTAAACATAGAACCTACGAAGGCAGAAGTATTGGCAATCACAAGGGCGCAGGCTAAAAAGATTGCCTACCCAAATCCCCACACAGAGACCGAGAGAGTACGAGAGGCCAGAGACGAGATCACAAAAGAAATGGCCGCACAAGGACAAAACAGTCACCAGACAACAAGTCCACCACGGACGAAGGGAGAAGAGGAAATCTTACGGCAAATCTTGCAGGTAGAGGTACCGGTGAAAATTCAAGACCTCCTGGAGAGTATGCCGCAGCTAAAAACGGCTATTTTAAACTCTGTACCCCCACAAGTAAAAACGAAGGAGGTCGTGCGCCCCACAACCAACCCTGCGTTTAGGGAGGTCGCGAGCCCCGCGGTCGACCCCATGTTGTTGGTAGTCAACAGCGGACGCCACCCGGCGGTGGTAGAAATGGGTATACTAGGGACCACCTTAACAGACACTATTGTGGACGGAGGGTCAAGAGTAAATGTACTCCCAGAAGCGACATGGAAAAAATTGGGAAAGCCTACGTTGTGGCCCCCTACGTTCAACCTACTAGGGGCAGACCAACATGGGATTAAACCCATTGGTACCCTCATGGGCCAGCAGGTGATGGTCGGCACGCAGCCATTCGTGCTGGACTTTGTGGTAATCCCCTTAAAGCAGAAAGGATATGACGCCATCCTGGGGCGGGGGTGGCTCATTGCAGCAAAAGCGAACCATAACTGGAAGCGGAATACCCTTTCTTTGGAAAACGTCAGGAGGAAGTACGTAATCGACCTCCGTACGCAGATGGTGAGCGAGGAGTTAGCCTCTTCCTCCAACTCGGAGTCCGAGGGACACCAGTTAGCGGAGGGTGGAAATAGATGCCGCATGGAGCCCAGTGATGAAGGGGTGTTAGAACTGGAGGCATGCTCAGGGGACGATGGGGACTCCTTGAATGGCCTCTTCCATTGGCAAATGGGAGATTATGAACTATTTACACCATCGTGCAACGTATTGAGCATCGAAGAAGAACCAGATATATTTCCCCCAGAATATGGCAAGTATAAGGAAGTGGAGGCAGCAGTGAATGAGGCGTCGGCACACCAATTCCTGAAGGGGGAGCCTATTAAGTATCAGGAAGCCACGTTAGAGGAAATGAATCTCGGGGAGACAAGTGACCCCAAGATCATCCTGGTCGGAGATGATTGGAATCCAGTGTTGAAGGCCGCAGCCTTCAAAATTTTCCTGGAATACAAGGATGTCTTTGCATGGACATACAAGGACTTGAAGGGCGTGCCCCCAGAGCTATGTGTGCACCGAATAACGTTGGTACCAGGAGCCCAGCCAATGAGGAAGCGGCCGTACCGAATGAACAAAAATTATGCTGTACAGGTGAACGACGAAATTGAGCGGATGTTGGAAGCAGGCATAATCTTCAAAGTACAGACAAGCGAATGGGTGTCCCCCATTGTGATTTCCCTCAAGAAAGAGGCCAATCAGATCCGGATCTGTGTAGACTTCCGGTGCCTAAACGCTGTCACTGTTAAAGAACCGTTTCCCATACCCTTCACAGACAGCATATTGGAGGAAGTAGCTGGACATGAAATCTATTCCTTCATGGATGGATTCTCTGGTTACAACCAGATATCCATCGCGGAGGAAGATAGGCTGAAAACAACTTTCGTGGTGGAGGACGGTGTGTACGCATACAACCGAATGCCCTTTGGTCTATGCAACGCGCCTGCCACCTTCCAGTGCATTATCTTGCACATCTTCGACAAGATGTCGGTGGGGAACTTCAAAGCATTCCTGGATGATTGGTCTATTTACAGCGAACAGGACATCCACTTAAAAACTCTCGGAGAATGCCTGGAGAGGTGTCGGAGGGTACGGTTGGCCCTCAACCCGAAGAAATGTAGATTCATGGTACCACAGGGAAGATTGCTGGGACACATTGTGTGTAAAGAAGGATTGAAAATGGACCCGGACAAGATTCGGGTAATAGTAAAAATGGAACCTCCGACGCATGTCACAGGGGTAAAGTCCTTCCTTGGTCATGTGGGGTGCTACAGGAGGTTCATCAAGAACTTCGCTGAGGTGTCCCACCCGTTGGATAAGTTGACAAGGAAAGGGGAACCATACATTTGGGCAGAGCCACAGAGCAAGGCCTTCGAAGACTTGAAGACAAGGTTGATGGCAGCGCCCATACTGGCGTACCCGAACTGGGATAAGGAATTCCACGTTCACGTAGATGCCTCAAACTATGCCATCGGGGCTACATTAGCCCAAGTAGGAGGACACGAGCTGGACCACCCCGTTTATTTTGCCAGCAGATTGCTCTCGAAGGCGAAGAAAAACTATAGTACCACAGAACGTGAAGCACTCGGTATGGTCTATGCAGTACAGAAATTCCGTCATTACCTCCTAGCCACACCATTCACATTTTACGTAGACCACCAGGCACTCATGTATTTAGTAAACAAGCCCATTACCCAGGGGAGGATAAGTCGTTGGCTATTGCTACTACAGGAGTTCACATTTTTAATTGTGGTAAGACCTGGACGAAGCCATGTCATCGCCGACCAGCTGTTGCAGATTAAGTCAGGGGAACCTCCAGAGGGAGTAAATGACAATTTTCCGGATGCACACTTGTTCCAAATAGCCATACTCCCGTCATGGTACAGAAAGATTGGTGAGTACCAATAGACATCCCGGTTTCCGGAGGGTATGCCTCCAGGGGAACGAAGGAAGCTCGCATTAAGGAGCATGACTTTTTCGCTCATTAACGGGTTACTTTACAAGATGGGGCCAGACCAGATATTAAGGCGTTGTGTCATGGAGGAAGAAGTCTCGAGTGTATTAAGGAAGGCACATGAAGGGCCGCAGGTGGACACATGGGTCCAGACACCACAGCCCGAAAGGTGCTTCTCGCAGGACTATGGTGGCCAACGGTATATCACGACGCCAGGGAGTGGGTCGTGAGATGCGACACTTGCCAACGGGCGGGCAAACCTCTGAAGCGGGACTTCATGCCCCTCAACCCGTCGCATGCTCAAGAACTCTTTGAGCGATGGGGACTCGACTTTGTGGGTCCTCTTAAGGCCAGCCGCACACGACGGTGCCGGTACATTATAGTTGCGACAGAATACTTGACCAAGTGGGTGGAGGCAAGGGCCCTCCAGGATAATTCGGCAGTAAGCACAGCGAAGTTTATTTATGAACAGATCATTACGCGATATGGTATACCTATTCAGTTGACCAGTGACCAGGGAGGCCACTTCGTGAACCATGTCATACACCGGTTGACATCAGACTTCAAGATTTTTCACTCATTCTCAAGTCCGTACTACCCACGTGCCAATGGCCAGGCGGAGGCCACAAATAAAATAATAATGTCGGTGATATATAAGTCTTGTGGAGTGGAGAGGGATGACTGGGAGGAGCGCCTACCGTCAGTACTTTGGGCATACCGAACGACCTACAAAGTAACTACTGGGCAGACTCCTTTCCAGCTAATGTATGGACAAGAAGCCGTAGTGCCAGTTGAATTCATGGTACCGAGTCTGCAGATTGCCATCGATAATCGCCTTGGCGACATGGAAAGCCTGAGGGAGAGGCTGTACGCGTTGAACAAATTGGATGAGCGAAGGATGATGGCCCAGTGGGCGACAGAAACAGCCCAGCAAAGACGGAAGGTGTGGCACGACAAGCATCTCCGGTGAATGAATTTTACTCCCGGACAGCTAGTGTTAAAATTCAACGGGAGGAACGAAATTAAACCGAGGAAATTCAAAATCCGATGGTTAGGGCCCTTTCGGATACGTGAGGTCAATACGAACGGGGCAATAAAGTTGTGGACGCTAGACGGGAAGGAGATACCAGACACAGTCAACAGGTCGAAACTGAAGATCTATCACGAACGGAGGGAACCGGGACCCCCCAATCAGTCAGTCGCTACTAAAAATTGAGAAAATTTGAAAAAAAAAATAATAATAATATATAAAAGAAAATTTGAAAAAATATATATATATAAAAGAAAATTTGGAAAAAATATATTATGAAAAAAAAAAAGGGCCACCGAAGGTGGCATCACCGTGCGGTGGAACCACCGACAGTGGAACCACCGTGCGGTGGGACCACCGATGGTGGAGCCACCGTGCGGTGGTCACACTGTGCGGTGGAAGCCACTGAACGCCGCGCAAGGTTAAAACGCCGCACACCGAGGAAGCCACCACGCCGCACACCGAGGAAGCAACCACCACGCACCGCACAATCAACACGCGCAGCAGCCAAAGGAAAAAAGGGGCCGCACAATCCCACGCACCGCACGGCCCAATCAACACGCGCAGCAGCCAAAGGCAAAAAGAGGGAGACCAAGCTGCACAAATCCCACGCAGCCACAGGTAGACCAAACAGCAAGGGTTATGCGCAATAGGCGCAAAGGGAGGAATAGAGCCACAGGTAGACCAAGCAGCCGCACGGCGACAGCCAAAACAAAGGGTCGTTACGAAGGGTGGATTTTTTCTACCCAAACCAGTTATAAGGAGATCGATGGATTCAGCCGAGAAGAGGAGTTGGAAGAAATAGCTGCACGCTTCTTCCAGTAGCAGCCAGAAGGATAGAGGTAGCAATATCAACATCTTAGCTTCAGGAGTATGTGTTGCAAGCGGCACCATGGATGCCAGCGCTCGGCAAAAACAAAAATAGAAAGCACCACAGGTTGCCGCAAGTGCGAAAAACACAGTGACGCCACAAAATGTTACTTTCGAGGGCCTGAATGGGTTGGAATGCCGAAAATGGTGGCAGGACACCCCCGATAATGACCTGGTAAAGCAAAACCTCCAGAAGGCACAAGTAGAGTGGGCTATTCGGATGCCCGTGTTCCCTATCCGGGAGTACGAGGGTGCCCTACGCTTCATAGTGGACACCTTCGACAGGCATACATGCACTAGCACGTTTGAATACCTCCGGAGGGATGTCACTATATCCTTCAAAGCAAGGGATTTCACGAGGGTATTCGGCATTCCGGGCAGCCAGGGCAAGAAAATAGACTTGAAGGCCAAGAAGATGACACAGGAGGAGAAGGAGCGGTGGATTAAATTAGTCTCCCGGAATTTGACCACAGCGGAGTTGGACAGCGTGGCTAGAGCCACGAAGAGTCGCGAAATCCGTAAGACTTTTGTTGCGGAGGGCCACTGGAGATGCATTATGGATGTCATCAAGAGCAGATTGACAAGGTCGGGTAGGGCGTCGAACATTGCCCTCCCTCAGATTATGCTGTTGAATGGGCTGATGAATGGCATCGTATATGACTGGGTAGCGTTACTGGCAAAGCGTATGTATGAGTTTCTGACGCTCCAGCATCGCACATTCTATATGCCCCATTATGCTATAGGGTTATTCCTGGAGGCCACGCGGGAAGTAGTGCCGGAGGACGAGTTGGAGGTACGGCCACAGGGACCGTTGGCAGCGGGAGAGCCTCCAATAATGTATTGGAGGCACTTGGACATTGAGCACTCTTCCGCGAAGCAGAAACGGGCAATGGATAGGGCCTCGGCCTCAGGGGAGCCTGACAGCGGGAGGGAGTTCAGCAGCACGGAGGATTCGGAGGAGGAAGATGAGGAGGACGATAGCAGTCAGGCAACGGAGGAGCCTGTCCGAGTCCGGTTTGCCCCACCTCTGTTACCGATGGGCACGACTGCGCCAGCATCTGGAGTAAGCGGCACCTGTATTCCGGCCTTCGGGCAGTGCCATACGCCTGTTACACTTGGTCCCCTCTAGCACGAGCACCAAGGAGCACCGTCGGGCCCACCCACAACAGCACTTACCGAGGACATGGCAGAGTCAGGGACGGAGGAGTCACCGCATCAAGTAGTGGGTGTGGAGGAGCAGGGGCCGACGGAGGTGGAGGATACCGAGCCTCACGTGCGGTTGGACGTCGTGGGTAGTGATGTTGTGGTGACTGTTTCTGCTTCGTTGTTGGAGGAGCCGACGACAGCGACCCATCCCCCGGTCACAGAGATGCGTGCTGACCTCGAGGCTATGCAAAGCTGGCTCACACAGCGGTTTCAGATGACACTGGCACAGCCGGAGGGAGCTGTTGTATTCTCACCGTGTCGAGAGACTGGAGCGGAGGTAGTCCACTTGGATGACTCGTCAAGGGAGGCAGATGGACTCACAGTTGGGAACGAGGCAGGGGAGGTCGCCTCTGGGCAGGCACTAGGAGATGGTGCACCTTCAATGGCGGAGGCGGTACCTTCACAGCAGGATACAGTAGTGCCCGTTCCACCAAGGATTTCCCAATGTTCAGCACAGACGGGGGAGGATGTTGAGACTTATCTCGCTGACATGGCTGATATGGTAACGAGGGGTAGGCGGGTAGTGGTCGCCGCCCAGACGCAAGCATTGCAGCAGGTGGTGGTGGAGCTAGAGCAAGTCCTACAGTTTATCGGGTGGGCTGCCCGACAGCCTTTGCTACCTGCTTTGAGTCTCAGGGGTGGCCGACTACGGAGACAGAGGAGATGCTCCAGGCTTGGAGGCTGCGTCAACCCATTGTGGAGAGTTGGGTGACGGCAGTTGTCCGCGAGATCGAGCAGGTCTACCAGGATGCCTATTATACATTGAGGCGTACACAGCAGGAGTCTGCAGTCAGGGAGGCTTCCCGAGTAGCGTTGGAGAGAGAGGTGGCCAGTCAGCAGGCCTCATGGGCAGCCGAGAGGGCGCAGTTGTTGGCACAACTAGAGGTGGCCCGCCAAGAGACGGCTGAGATCCGGACAGCGAAGGCCGAGGTAGAGACCCGCCTGGCAGCCGAGCAGACACGGTTGGCCTGCGCGACGGAGGCAGTGGATACCAAAGAGGAGGAGTTACTAGAGGCAACACACATGGTGAAGACAGCTCTAGAGAAGGTCCTCGTAGCGGAACGAGATGTGGCTGCACGCACTCAGCAGGCGTATGAGCTTCGTGCCCGCTTGGCGACCCAGACACCGCCATCTCACACTTCTACTTCAAGGACGCTTTCTCAGCCCCCTCCCTAGTCTTTCAGATATCTTGTATAGGTTGCATTATCTCCATATTTGTAAGTCGCCTGGAGACGACCTTTCTTTTTGGGGGGGATGATGTTGGCGGCATTATTGTACACGGGAATAACATTAGTTAATTATGTGTAATTGTTTTGGTTAGTTGGCAACCGAGGGGTGGAAGTTGCGGTGCGACGGTTGGCGCTCGCACCCCCTCGATACCCTTTTATACTCCGGAATGTAACTTGTAAAACACACTTATTGATGAATAGAAGATCTGATACACTTTGTCTGATTTTTACGGCATTATTCTGTGTTATGTCCTTTATGTCTTAAGTTATTCACCCGAGAGGGCAAACAAAAACTTCATAATATATTTTTCAAATACTAGATGAAGCCATTCTTGAAGTAGGGGTGGAAAATGTGGTTCAGGTGGTTACTGATAGTGCAGCGAATTGTGTGGGTGTTGGGAAGCTGATTGTAGAGAAGTACCCACAGATATATTGGAGCCCATGTGCAGCCCATTGTCTAGATTTGTTGCTTCATGACTTGGCAAAATTCCCATGGATACATGAAGCAATCCATAGAGGGAGAGCAGTGGCAAATTTCATTAGAAACCACCGTCTCACATGAGTCTATACAAGCAACATGCATCTAGGGAGTTGTTGAGGCCTTGTGACACAAGGTTTGCTTCATTTTATATCACTTTGAAAAGAGTGATTGAAGAGAAAGCAGCTTTGAGATTGGTTGTTTGTTCCAATGAGTGGGAAAGTTCAGCACTTTCTAAAAGTGCTAAGGGGAAGAACATAGAGCAAATCATTTTGAGCAGCAACTTTTGGGAGAGTGGAGCAAAAGTTTTGAATATATGTGGACCAATTGTTGATGTTCTTCGTATGGTGGATGGTGACACTCCTTGCCTTGGCATGCTTTATGAAAGCATGGACCGTTGTAAGGAATCTATTCAGCGAGCATTAAATAATGTAGAAGCAGAGTACATGGAGATTTGGGAGACAGTTGATTCTAGATGGAAGATGATGCACACACCTTTGCATGTAGCAGCATGCTATTTGGAGCCTAAGTTATTTCATATTGATAGACAAGCTAATCCTGAAATCATGCTAGGGTTTTATGAAGCCATTAGCAGGTTTGAACAAGATAGAACAATTGCAGGTCTAATTAGAGACCAAAGTTGGAAATACAAGAGAGCAAAAGGGTTGTTTGGAATAGAAGCAGCCCGAGATGATATGACAAGAGATGAGGTACCTGGCTATAGATGGTGGATGAGCTATGGAGCACTAAATCCTGAACTACAATGCTTTGCCATTCGAATATTGAGTAAGGGAGCGAGTTCGTCATCTTGCAAGAGGAACTGGAGTTGCTTTGACCACATCCATTCCAAAAAGAGGAACAAGTTGCTGTCCGGAAGGTTGGGAGATCTTGTCTACATTCGGAACAATTTAAAATTGTTCATGAATAGATCAGCAAATGACTCCACATCTTCTTCACAACAACAAATTTCAGAAGACATGGTAACTGGAGTTGTAGATGAGCCTGAGGATGACTTTGTGGATGATGAATTGGGCAGTGATACTGATGATGATGATGCTACAGCAGCAACTCAGCCATGTGCTCTTGACGACCTAGAGCTTTTTTGAAGCTCTATAGTCTTGAATTTTGTTTATACCTTTTTGACTAAAAACATCTTCGCAGTCTTGATGACTTGTAGCGTTTTTGAAGTTCTATAGTCTCGACATTTGATTGCATCTTTTTGATAAAAAAAAACTTGACAACCATGATATCACATGTTTCCTATGGTTTATATTAAGAATGTTGCATCTTTCTATAATGATTTTGAATCTATTCTGCAATCTTAAGTATATTGATAATTTGTCGGATATATTACTAATATTTTTTTTTTAAATTATATAAGGCGAATTTGATGCTGAATTTTTTTCCAAACTTTTTGCCCTTGCCGAACTTCATCCGAACTCCATAGCTGCCGACCTCGAACTCGAACGTTGTGACTTAGTTAAGAACTATGAATAATGAAATAAATTATCTAATGAAGAAAATAAATATGAACTCGTTAATAACTAATTGTAGAATAACAATCAATTTTAGTATATTGAAATAGATCAAGTAGGGGACATTACAATATACTCTATGTTAGAATAAATAGGAACTCTTTAATAACTAATTGTAGAATAACAATCAATTTTAGTATATTGAAATAGATCAAGTAGGGGACATTACAATATACTCTATGTTACAATGGTTATATTGCCAAAGAAAACTCCCACCACTAAAAATTGGTTTTATCATTGTTTTATATTGCCAAAGAGGCGACGTTGCATCATTTTAAAAGGACTCTCCAATTCAGCCCGGAGCAACCAAACTAGAACTTCTAGTTCTAGCCATGTTGTATGAACTTAAAATAAAAAACATTATGGAAAATTTAATTAAAAACTTGGCATTATAACCCCTTATTTAAAATAAAAAGCTGAAAAAAATATTCAAAACTTTTTAAAATAATTTAGAAAAAACTTGCAAATATTTTTAAAAAACTTGAAAATCTTAAAAAATTATTCGAAACTTGAAAAAAATGAAAGATTTACTCACCTTTGATGGCAAATCTTCCTTGTCCAACAATTCCTAAGCTTTCAGTGTGAGGCTAACTCCTTCATACTCTTAACCTTTGTAAAAAAATGAAGCAACCTTCAAAACCCACTTGGAGGAAAAAAATAGTTTTCTTGTTGCTTTGTGTTTGTGAAATGACTTCCAAACACCAAATAGAGAAAATTTAGGGCCAACTGCATCATTGGGGGTCATGAAAGAATAAAAAATGGCTTTTTTGGTTGAAAAAACGCTTTTTTGGGTGACCCATGCCATGGGTACTCCAAGTTCACTCGGCTAAATCTTAGGTTCACCCAAGGTACTACCTGAGCACCTAGGTATCATGTGGGTTCGGCAATACCCTAGGCAAACCCAAGGACAAAATAGCGCCACACTAGGACCCACACCACACTAGCACCCAAATCGAGCCCTCAGGAAAAGAACTTGGTAACAAAAGAAAAATGGATATAAAGGCAAGCAAATTTATAGAACCTTCAAGCAAACAATCAAATAGGGCATCAGAATCAGAATTGAGATTTTTCAAGGATTTGGTATATGTGGATGGGATCTCCAACAAATTTTCAAAATATTTTAGTGCCAAAATATCAAGGCTACATTCCCCCTCCCAATAAGTTCATAAAAGCCCTACAATCCTCTAAAAATTGAATGAAACCAAGGCTCAATAGTGATTTATAACTTTATAGCATTGAGTGCTCATTGAAGGTTCCTTACCATGGTGAAACATGGAGGTCTAGTATTAAAAACACCAAGGAACTTGACCCAGACATCTTACCAAATAAGATTAAAAAGTTGGCATCAGCTAAGCATCACATTTACTAATCAGTTAGAATTATCCATATAAGGAGCTATTGTCCATCTTACTATACTATTTCTTTATGATGATATACCTCGTGATGTGGTGTGATGTAATGTCCCACAACCAAGCTTGCCCTACACAATGTTAAAATCATAATTTTTAACATTCAAGTTTGTAGTTAACTATTATAACTCATATTGAATCACTTCAATCTAGTTCTAGTTGCGTATAGCTCAATGGAATGGCAAAACATTACACACTTCACTAGAGCATGGCATGACATGACCATAGGACTTGATTCATATGGCATCCCATCACTATCTAGGAGTACAAGTTATTGGCATCCTATTGATTTAAAAATCAAAATAAAAAACTAGAAAATAATTGGTTGTGAGGAAGTAAAGAGCCCAATTGACAAGCCGAAAAAGCTATCATAAGGAAAACCAATACTCAAATTTCCAATAGGCATGATACATGTTCATATGTACAAATTTCAATTATAGGTGTGAATGAATGAATGAATCAAAGATCTTAATAACATCCATAGGACCAAAGCAACCTATGTGTAATATGCTGCCCTGTTTTGCCTTATTTTTTTGTTGTTTTGTTTTGAGTTTGCAATGGTTTTTGAATAATAAATAAAGTGAAGATAATAGAAACATCTGCAGAAAACTAATGACTCGGAAAAGTCACAAAACTCAGGACTACATGAGGCTGAAAAATTCCAAATTTTATTTCTGATCTGAAAGTAATTTTTTTCTCAAAAGTAAGAGAAACCCAAACCATTAAATAGCATTACAATCTATTTCAAGCATACCCAGAAAAAGCAGCAATGGATTAGCTTGAGTTGTTCATATACTATGCAGGCTGGTTTCACTAGAAATGGGTGCCACACTCCAAAATCACCCTCTATAGCTAAAGTGATAAAATCTATGTATTCTCCAAACATAGGTGACTCAAGAACAGCAAACAAACCCCCCAAACCTCAGTCGGCCCCTATATGGGTCTAATGCACCACTTTCTAGCAAGTATGGCCTCATTGAGAAAGTATAGCCAACAAGAAATAGACCAAAAGATATGCAAAGAACTTTGTAAATCTCCTCAATCAGCCCTCATGAAAAATCTATAACACTCTACAGCTCTGGAAACTGAGAAACAGGGAAAAATCAAACACCATTAAACCTCAACTGTGATCACCGTGTGAAATCACCATGATATTCTCCAGATTGTGTCTTTCAATAATATGAAAAATGTTGCCTGTAAGGAATTTCGTCCTCACAAACCAAAGGAAGAACAATCTCCTCCAAAACAAGAAGCAATATCAAATATCCAATTCAGCATAATACAAATGAACCCCCGAATTCCTTTTTATATCCTCCAAGAAGGGGTCAGCCTCTTCTATTTTGCCTTTATAAAACATTAAAATAAAATCACCCTCTTAATAAAGTGGTGTTCATGTCTCTAAAAGGCCCCTTTTTAAAATTACCACTTTAATATTGGTGCCCCAAATAGTTTTATATTAAATATTAAAATAACGATAAAGTTGATTTAACTCTATAAAATATAAATTTATCGTTATTTTACTTAAAATCACCATACTATATTAAATATCACTATATTGATATCCACCAACATAGCTAAAAATAGTAACCCTGCAAGCTGGTTCAGTTGATGCCCAAAATTGACCAACTAAAAATAGTAAGTAGAGAACTCACCCAAACTTAATAACTGCCAGAGCTCAACTAAACCTCTAATACTACTATCTTGTTGGATCAAATGTCTCCAAAGTTCCCTAATCCTAACACATTAGCCTACGGGAACCCACTCGATAGGCTAACTGTCCACCATACTAAGCTAGTTAGGAAGAGGATATTACAATCCACCCTCCCCAAAATTGCTTGTCCTCAAGCAAACTCGACTTTGGATGCTGCAAAATCTGCTCATTTTCCCACGTTACATCCTCTACCGGCAAGTTCTTCCATTTGACTAAAAACTCCTTAATGACCCTCCTTCGAAGAGTCTGCTCTCTAGTGTCCATAATGACCTCTGGAATCAATATCCCCTCCTCATCTAATGGTGGCAACTATTATGAGGGAACTACATTGTGCCCAAGTGCCTTCTTAAGCCTAGACACATGAAAGACAATCTAGACTTTTGCTGCTAGCTAGTCATTCAAGCTCATAGGCAACCTTTCCAACCCTCCTAGACACTCTGAATGGACCATAGAATTTGGGCTTAAGCTTCTTTGTGTTGGCAGTAAGCCAGCGTCCCTCGCAGGGATTCGCGACATGGTTTAGCAGCCTCCTATGGATTCTATAAGTCTAGTGATTGTATCGGGCATTGATAGGTCGATCTTTTGGTGCAACGGCAACCCTAACTTGTAACAAGTGGTATCAAAGCTTGGTCACAGGTTCGAATCACGCAGGCCATGGCGATTGACGATGGGAGGGGGATAGTTGGCAATGGACCAACATCCCTCGCGGGGATTCGCGACATGGTTTAACAACCTCCTGTGGATTCTATAAGTCTAGTGGTTGTATCGGGCATTGATAGGTCGATCTTTTGGTGCAACGGCAACCCTAGCTTGTAACACTTTGCTCCACTCTTCTTGAGAGTAGACTATCTATATGGTTGAAGCCTCAAATAAACCATGTCCCCAACTTCAAAATTGTACTATACTAAGTGTTGATCAACATATAGCTTCTACTGATTTTGTGCCTACTGCAAATTCTCTTTCAACCATAAAGACAATCTACTCTAAAGATTTTGCAAATGGGGTTGCAAGCTAAGTGGGCTTAACCTTGGAGGAAACTCCATGGTTAAGTGAGCTTGAGTTGTAGTACTGGGATGGGTAACCTCCCAAGAACGCCCAATGCTTCACCTCTATTTATTCTCATGAGAGATGGGTTCTTGTGAACCACTACTCATGAAACATGGGTCAATGAGTTTGACTCGAAAAAAACTACACAGTTGAATCCTGATAGCAATATCACAATTCTCCTTCAGTGACTTCATGATGTTCTAACTCTCCTACAACAAATATTTTGCCTTAGGCACTTTGTTGTCCCCAAAAAGTAGGTCCACAAAAGTTGGGTGCCTCAAATCCATGAATTGTGGCGTTTTGATGGACACGTGATAGGTAGTATTATAGCAATACTCACAAAGGTGCAACCATTTGATCCAAGCCCTCTACTATCCCAAAAACTAGTTCTTGAGATACCCTTCCACCCCTTTGTTTACTATTTCAATTTGTCCAACTGTATATGGGTGGTAGCTCCATACTAGGAATGAGCTCAATACCACTTAATCTGATGTAATGTCCTTGCTAGTTAGAGATCACTATCCTGCAAAACATATTGTTAGAATACAACAAATATATATATATATATATATATATAACTAATCTAATTTGCAATTTAACTTAAATTACTTAATTAACACTGATCACGATTCTTATCTAATAAAAGGATACGAATGTTGTACGGAGATATGTCCTTAGGCGGCAATGAGGCTCACCTTCTTGGAACCCATCTTGGTTCCAAGCCATCCAGGAAATCAAAGGTTAATTCGATTCCTGTCTTGGATGTAACTTCTTACACCCAAGCCATCCAAGAAATCGAAGGTTAATTCAATTCTTGTCTTGGATGTGACTTCTTACACTCAAGCCATCCAGGAAATCGAAGGTTAATTCGATTCCTGTCTTGGATGTAATTTCTTACATCCAAGCCATACCAAGGAAGACCATCATATCTGATCAATTCCTTGTCTTGGATGATGCATCCCATCATCCAAGTCTACCAGAGAGGACCATCATATCTGATCAATTCGTTGTCTTGGATGATGCATCCCATCATCCAAGTCTACCAGAGAGGACCGGCCAGATCCGTCTCTTCTTGGATGAACTTTGTCATCCAAGCCATACATATATGCATATAGATATTCAGTATATACTGCCTACCAAGGATGATCATAATCCCTCCATTAGGCTAAGGGAATTTCTTCCCTATAGCCTCCATCATACAATCACATTTATATTACATTTTACAATTTATTACTATTTTCCATTCCATTATCTACATTTACATGTTCCTAACTTAACATGTATTCCATAACATATATTCAGAAAACATCCATTATCATATACTCACATTTATTTATTAACGTATATTCCTAACTATTCATTAATATATTTTCACATATTCATTAACATATGATTACATATTCCTTAACATCTAAAAACCCTTCATTAACATATATATTAAAAATATCCATTACTTATATTCATTACATATATATCAAATATGCATTAATTATATTCATTAACATATATATATTAAAATATTCATTTATTAACATATATATTAAAATATGCATTTAATTATATTTATTAACATATATATATTAAAATATTCATTCATTAACATACATATTAAAATATGCATTTAATTATATTCATTAACATATATATTAAAAAATTCATTCATTGCTTACCTGTTCGTAACCCGCAGTTCTATCTCTTCCCTTGCTGTTCGCAGACTGATCTTTTTCCACGAACACCTTCCAATCTCCTTCCAACCGGACTGCCAAAGGCAATGATCGCTCAAGAGAGCAGATCCGTTAGGATACCAATAAAAGACAAGACCCGATCCCTCCCTAATTCCTAATCGCACCATATTGATATTCTCCTTCGTGTTCAATATCCTTTGATGATTATCAGTTGTATGATTTAATGATCTGACTTTTTCCCTAATCTGAACCATTCCTCTACTTCCCTAACTCTGTCCCTTCTTATACTTGCAAACAGATATGATGCCTCCAAGAGACATGTCCATCGTTCCTTCATAACCGTTATTTATCAATGAGACTCCTTAAAATAATTACTGCATAACCATATATAATCACATAACAATTTATGCTGTGATGTTGTCTTGTTGCTTAATTTACCATCATTGATGCCTAATCATCCAACTCGTTGTCTTCTCCTTACTAATGTTGACCATCCCACTGCCTTACTAATTGTTGCCATGCCGTCTCAAACCCACCTGGTAATATTAAAGTTGTTGCTCATATCAATGATGTCTCTTATAATTGACGACATCACAGGTCGACGCTAACTTAAGGATCTTCATTGATTCCTTTAATCGTTGTTTTTGAGCCACATGCTGGTTCGCCTACTTGTCTGAGTCGACATTAATAATTATTGTCAGTCAACAATTGCTAGCTATGGTTTGTATATTATTGCATCCTCAAATAAGATAGCCTCTTTGACCATTGTTTACTTCTCGATAGTATCAATAGTAATATTGTAAAATTTATATTATTATTTGATAAATATTAATTAAATAATAATATTTAATAAATAAATAAATAGTTAATAATTCCAAATAATCATTCATTGGTAATTATTATATTAATTAATAATAATAATTTCTTCATTTCGGGTCTCTCTCTTTCTCTCCGTATATATATATATATATATATATATATATATATATATATATATATATATATATATCGATCCAGGAGGGGACATGACATCTGAAAAGCTCCTGCCAAAAGATACTTAAGAACTTGTTGTCCCTATCACTCACAATACTCTTGGGCATCCTATTCAATCTAAAAATCCGTAAAAAACAAATCAGCTACCTATGTTGTTGTATATGTTGCTGAAATAGCAAAGAAGTGTGCAAATTTGGTCAACCTATCAACCACCACATGAATGCAATCTTTGTCTTGTACCTTAGGTAGCCCAATAATGAAATCCATGGAGATACATTCTCATTTCTGATTAGGAATGGGTAAGGGCTAAAGTAGAACAGCTGGATAAGTGTGCTCATTCTTATTCTGCAAGCAAGTGGGACATTCTCTGACATACTTAAGGACTTCATTTGTAAGTCCTTTCCAAGTAAACCTCTCTGGGATCTGCCTGTAGATCTTGAAGAAATCCAGGTGACCAGCCATAGTTGCATCATGAAAAGTCCTCAATATCTTCACCTTAAGCTATGAAGAAGGCATCAAATACATTCTCTCCTTGTAAATAGTCAGCTCATTAGTCACCGTGTACTTGTCATCATGAATTATGCCCTCTATTACTCATGCTGCCCATGAATCTTTAGCATATTCTGCTACAATGATATTCTCCAAATTGCGTCTTTCAACAACATGAAGAATGTTGCTTGTAAGGGGTTTCGTCCTCACAAACCAAAGGAAGAACATCTCCTCCAAAACAAAAAGCAATATCAAATATCCAATTAAGCATAATACAAATGAACTCCCAAATTCCTTTTTATATACTCCAAGAAGGGGTTGGCCTCTTCTATTTTGCCTTTATAAACATTAAAATAAAATCACCCTCTCAATAAAGTGGTATCTATTTTGTATGAGTATGAATCATTCCAACCCTCTTGTACTTTTTTTGTACTACATTTTTTCCAACTGAGGTTGTTGTCAAAATTGAGCCCAAACAATTTGTATTCTTCCACTATGTCCAATGAGCTATCTTCGAATAAAAAGTTAATTTTCTTTTTTTTTCTCCATAATAAAAGATCATGTCTGTGCTTTTGATGTTGTTCATGTTGGAGTAGCAAACAATGAATGCAAAATTCAGAACTTCCACAAATGAATCAAGCACAATACAATAGCCAATAATCTATCATAAAACGTGTGCGTGTACAATGAACTCTCCTTGCATATATAGATCAAGGAGGAAGTGGGATGCTGAAACAGAAAGACTAACTAACCATCCAAGAGATCTAACACGTGTAGAACACTTGGGAGAAGTGTGGAGAAATGTGTCAATTGCCTATGAAGTGAGACAACTAAACCACTAAGTTAGCTTAAGCTAGTGTGAATAAGACTATTGGGTGTAGGAACTAGATAAATTTAACTAGATGCACAAAGACACTTTTCACACTAACACTCCCCCTTAGGTGATACCTGGGGAAAGATCACTGAATGATGAGTCCCAGCAACATGGCCTGATAAGGTACTCATGTACAAAATAAAAGTCTCTCACAAACAGAGTAAAGGAGAAAACCTATTTATTTGGAGAGATGACTACTTGTAAGGCTGTAATCTAAAGTATACAATGTCCCCTACATCAAAATTTCTCTTGGTTCTTCATTGATCTGCATATTGTTTGTACTAATTCTAAACTTGCTGCAGGTGCTCCTTAAGAATCTTCAACAAGTCTTGACTTGTTTGAATCAAATATTTGGCCCCTGGAACCCTACAATCTAAAATGACCAAATCATCATAAGACAGAGTATCATAACCATACAAGGCCTTGAAAGGAAACATTTGATGCATTGTACAGTAACTGTACTACCCCAAGTAGAGGAATCTGACCCATGCCTTTTGCTGCCCTAAGACACAAATCCTTAGATATCTTTCCACCATTTGTTGACTATTTCCGTTTGGCCATCTATCTATGGGTGGTAGCTTGTGCTTGGCGTGAGTGCAATGCCCACTAGCTGAAACAATTCTCTCCAAAATATACTTCAAAAATCTGTTGTCATTATCCCTTACAATTGGTTTTGGTAGCCTATGGACTCTGAAAATTTCTCTGAAGAACAAGTCTGCTACTTGTGGTGCCTTGTAATCCACTGAAATAGGAAAAAAATGTGCATATTTTGTTAGCATGCCCACCGCCACATAAATACAATTCTTACCCAATGTTTTTGAAATTCAACATTCGTGTACATACTTGAGTACCTCTTCCTCCATGCCTTTTCTCAGAAAATCTCTCTCTTATCCATCTATATGTATTGTACAATCATGGATGTCCTGCTAGGGGGAAATCAAGAACTGCTTCTAGGATTTTCTTTTTTAATAACTTTGATTCGGGAGTCAAGAAGATTCTTCCCTTATACATGATAAGTCCATCAACTACATTAAACTTTTCACTATTGAACTTTTCATTCAACATATCTTAGGAGAAAGCATTTTTGGCATATTCAGCTATCAATAAGTCCTTCCGATCATTAGAAATCTCAGAAATCAAACATATGCTTGGCCTCCTAAAGAGTGCTTCAGCCACTACATTATTTTTCCCTTTGACATATTCAATTTCAGAATTGCAATCTTCGAGCTTACACACCCATTTATGTTGACAATCATTAAGGTCTCGTTGGTTTAGAAAGAATTTCAAATTGTTATGATTGATCTTCACCACAAACTTGCCATACACTGGGTATCTCCTAAAATTTGTCAGGGTATGCATGATGCCGAGCGTTTCTTTATAGCTATGTGGTGGTTCTTTTACATTAGCACCACTCAAATTTCTTCTACAGATGCATCACATTCAAGTACAAAAGGACATAAAAATCTGGTATTGCAAGTACAAGGCAAGTACTCATTACTTCCTTAAGCTGTTCAAACACCCTTTGTGCTTCAGCATTCCAAGAGAAAGCTCCCTTTTTTGTTAGATCAATCAATGGCGTTGCCAGCTGAGAAAATCCACAAGCAAGTCTTCTATAGTAGCTGTAAAGACCTAGAAATTTCCTTAACTATGTCAATGTTTGTAAGAAATGGCTAATTGGTGATAGCTCGGGTTTTTGGTTGATCCACCTAAACTCCTTGACCACTAATAACATGTCCTAAGTACAAAATTTCAGTCAATCCAAACTCACATTTGGATTCTTTTGCATATAAGACTGCTGCTCCAAAATCCCAAGTACCTCATCCAGGTGTCTAAAATGTTCCTCCCATTTCTTGCTTTAAATCAAGATATCATAAAAAAATAAGAAAATAAATTTGCTGAGCTGCTTACTAAATATATGATTCATGCATGACTGAAAGGTGATGGTAGCATTGGTGAGACAAAATGGTGTGACCAAGAATTCAAAGTGTATGTAGTGGCGATGGAAAGTTCTTTTTGCTACATCTTCATTAACTTGAATTTGGCGATAGCTGAATCTCAAGTCAACTTTAGAAAAATAAAAAGATCCATGGAGTTCATCAATTCAAGGAATCAGACACCTGTTCTTGATGGGTCTTTTGTTCAGTGCTCTATAGTCGATGCACATCTTCATAGTGTGATAAAGCTCACTTTGATGTGCCTTACTGCCAACAATTCTTTGATTTCCTTTTATATTTCCTCTTTGTGCATTCAATTCTATAATGTGATGAAGATCTTGATTTAATGGAAGCCTCAAGGGTATATCCTTGAGGACCTTAATTAATTGAATGTCTATGGGTATGAGTCTCTTTAGGGAGCTGATTCTAATGAGCTGATAAGGTAACTGAAAGCCAGTGTAATTTGGTATTTACAAAAGGATTTATCCATCCTCTTTGCCCTGACGATACTAGGCATCTCATTAGAAATTCGTCTAAGCACAACCTTCTCATTTTCTAGTTTAAACTTGAGTTCCACTAACTAATAGTTGTGAGTAAATTCCCCGAAGGAGCATAGCCACTGCACACCTAAAACTGCCCGTGTTTCTCTACATTAACCACGTAGAAGTCTTCACATATTTTGTGCTGCCCTCAGGTAAAACTAAGCTATCTCACTCTCTGTGCAAGGAATTGTATATCCGTCTGCAACAATGACATTAAAGCCACTGAACTCATTTATACAAAGGCCTCTCTTGCTCATCAATCCTTCATCGATTAAATTATGCATGGCCCCACTGTCTATAAGAATGGTGATGTGTCATGCACCCGCCCTGACTCCTTAATCTGATATACATCACTAATTAGAAAATTATCTTATTTATAAGACATCACAATTTTCTTTAACAAAATATTTAAATTATTATCTTTATTCAGGGCCGACCCCCTTCATTGCAATATACAGAACATGGCCTTGGCCAACTTCACATATGGAAAAAATAAAGAGAGGGGCACAGCAGAGAATAATATAATAAGGCAGCGAAGTGGCCTGGTTAGCAAAAAAATGGGCAGCAATTAGTATATCCCAATAAAGCAGCGATTAGGAATGAACAAGGCAGCAATTACAATTATGACCGACTTGTAGACAAGAGGCAGTGATGGTGAATAATTAATAATTGTTTATTAAGAAGCACGAAGGGGTGTAACCCTTTAAAAGGGTTTTAACGGTGGAAGGGTGTGACTCCCTACATAGAAAGGAAGATATAAAGAGAAGAACTCCATTTGGAGGAAGAGCAGAGAACGAGATTAGCAGGTATATATATATATATACACCTGATGTATGCAGTAATAAATGAACAAATTCTTATTTAATAATATAATATATCTATGCACTTAACACCAACCATGTTAGTTATTGGTAGTAGCATAATTTCCAAGATAGCAATAAACGATCATGACAAGAGGAGTAAGGGAATGCATGGAGGGGGAACGGCTATAGATTCCTCACTGGGCACACCACTTCATATGGGATGGCAAAAGGCCACATGAGGCCAAGAGGGATGGGATATCCACTCTTGGGCTTAGGGAAGAGGATCACTTTGAGCACCCTATTGTAGCTTTTTCCCAACCTCTACACTGATTGATTGTTGGGATGAATTCAAGGTGAGACTCAATCATAAGAGGGAGAAGAGGGATGACATGATGAGGGGACGACTATAGATTCCTCACTGGGTACACCACTTCATATGAGATGGCGAGAGGCCACATGAGGCCAAGAGGGATGCGATATCCACTCTCAGGCACCCTATCATGTTCCCTTATCCTAACCCTTTATGATTGAACTCCATTAGTGGGTTATGATTGAGTTAATGTTCCTAACCCTAGTAGGAAAGATCTATGTTTTTAGATTCACGTAGGATGGATCCATTTTATGGATTATACTTCGATTATTCTCTAACATGATTGCAAGGTCTCAACCAGTATCTATCTTGTTCCACCATTTAAATTGGTAAATGATATCCACCAACTCTATTCCATTTCTTGTTTTACTTGGAATTGTGATTTAGGGCACAAACTAGGGCATTTACAAAAAGAGGACATTACATGATGCACTGTCCCAACAAGACTCCACGAACACTAAGAATGTAGAACTTGGCAGCTCCTGAAAGTACAGCCAAAGTGCTATTGTTGGTTCCTCCTCCCATTATTTCAAGTTCAAGCTCTTTTTCTGTGGTTACTGGTTCAAGATCTCTTGTTTTCATTTCATCATCAAAGGCAACCTCGATGTAATGGATTTGTCCCTTTGCCAGACAATGATGGTCAAGCGCCCATGGCTCCCGACAATTGAAGCGCAATTACTTCCTTCTCAATTCATTTTTTGAATCCACATAGAGAAGTAGCTCTCGACAATTGAAGCGCAATCACTTCCTTCTCAATTCGTTTTTCGAATCCACATAGAGAAGTAGATTTCTGTCCTCCTTTTCTAAAATTCCCTTTGTTTTGATTGAAAGGAAGTCCTTAGGAGATAATTGATCCCTTTCTTCTAAAGTCTGAAGCTCGCTCCCCTTTTTCTATGGTGTTTTGCAATTTGTTTAATTGTCCTTTGAGCAGCTTATTCTCTCTTTCTAGTTTCTAGTTGGATTCCGTGACTCATTCCATCTAGATGTCTTCATATTGACTCCTTGCCTCTAAAGGCTGAAGCCCTTCTTCATGATCATTAGCTCGTTGGATGGACTTCAACAGTAGCACATGAAAGAAATACTCTTTCTTCTGGCATCAAAGACTATGCACACAACAAAATAGGAATTTACCAATCAATAAATCTAATAAAGAAGTAAACAATACCATACCATGTTGAGATGGAGGTAGCCTGAGAGCATACTGCCAGTGCCGATGATCATCGGGAGGCTGTGTACGCAATGGCCTATCAAAATTCCTGGGCACTATGGTTGGATTTGGGCTGGTATACGCATTTGGGTACAAATAATGACCTCTCACGTTGCCACTTCCGCCCCTGTAAGGAGGCCTGCTGCGCGGTCTTTCGCCATAGCCTTCATTACTTCTCAAATTGGCATTTGTTTCATTGACTGCCCTGTAGTGAGCGTCCCCCGTTACATATGTTGGCCAACCCCATGGAGGCTGCTGATGAGGATTATTCTCGGGCATAGGACCTGCCAGGGCCTGGGCGTTGGGATCCGGGTTCGAGTTTGAATAATTGCAGTAGTAAGCTCTGTTGCTGTTACCGTGCATCCTCCAATCACTCTCCAAGCTCTGCCCGACTAGCCACTGCTGCAAAAGCCCAAACCGGTTTAATTTCAGACATTAAAAAACTGAAAATCTGAACGAACATACACGAATAAGAATTTAAGTAGCACTCAACTGAGCGGCCTAGTGCCAAATTCCCCCTGGGAAACGACATTCAGCAGGTTGTTTTTGTACGAATTGTTTTCAATTAGAATGAATTTAACAGTGTTGAAACAACAATTGGGAAGTCATCTTCGTGGGATAGCATTCACGGAAATGAGCGAGCCCTCGAAATCAGCTTTGAAACTTTTAATACCGTGAATATTTTTACACATTAGTTCAATATAGGTGCAGCAGATTAGCTTTTTCTTCTTAATTGAAAGGATGCAGATGATCTGAATTGTGTTCATAATTTCGAGGATTTTATTTTTATTTTGTAATTATTAGTTCATGGAGGTGGCAAGTAGATAACAGTTTGAAATGATAATAACAAATTCTTGTATGTTGTAAATCTTAATTTTATTAGATTATAGTTTTGTTAAGAATGTTAGAGGAGAAGAAATGAAGATTATAGTTGTTAGGATTAATGAAGATTATAGCTGTTAAGAATTTATTGGTTTATTTGGCAATTAAGTAAATGGTTGTCTTTTTTTTATGTATTTTATTTGTTTGATTGATTCAATAAAAAAATGAAGATTATAGTACTAGAGTTCAATTCTTTATAACAAATATTTGTTAAATATTGATGAGCAAATGATATATTTGGTAAAGAAATTTATGTAGATTGATTGGTTGATTTTCAGTTTATTAAATATTATGATCAAGTGATTTGATAATAGAGTAACTTTGTAAACTATATCATATAGATATCATTCAATTAATATATAAATTAATCTAATGACTAAGAAATAACTTGTGTGATGTTATAGACCTATAAATAAAAACCAAAATGTTATCAACTGATATGTAAAATAAATTAAAATGATTCTTTAAATATAAATAAAAAAATCATATAAATAAAATAAAATAATTTTAAAGCAAAACAAAATAACTCTTAAGTAAATAAACTAACTTTCAATTAACAATAAAATAAAGAATGTAAATAAAATATAATATTTTTTCAATAATGAGATGGTTAAATCATGGTATTGGTGTTATTGACATCAAAATTTTTAAAAAATTATATTAGATCATTAATCGCAAGCATTATATCCTCGAGGATCTATCGTGCTCATAGATTAGAATCTTCAAAGTTTTTTGCATTCACATCAGTGACTTTGTATTTAGATTTGGACTATGTGTGGTAATGTTGTGTGTTCAAGGAATGAGATCCCATGTTTGTGGCCTCACATACCTTGGGCTAGGTTGAAATTTTTTGTGTTACTAATGAAAATAAATTCAAGGCTAATATTTCTTCTTGTTACAAATAGATTTATATTAAATAGATATCTAAAGCAATTTAAATTATTACTAACATTATAAAGAAAAACGAATTCTATCACAAAGTAAATACTATTATTATAATATTAGAAAGACAATTTTTAAACTAGTCAACCTCAACTTCTATTATATTGGTCATAGTTATGCATAGTATGAATCAAACTTAAATGCAACATCTACAAGACATATTGTCATTGATGTCATTTAGGAATTTTGTTTTTGTCATTGATGACAAAAGATCATGGAGATCCATGAACATACACAAGTTTGAGTTATTATGTTTTACATTATATGTTGTCGTTATGCCTTACAATATGTCATTCATGTGAAAGAAGGTAAGAGGAAACCATTAAGGTCAAAGCCACCATCCATCGTTCAAAGATGGGTTCTATGCATAAAGTTAAGAGGAAATTTGTAGATTCAAAGAGGATGTCAAAAGGCAAGGGTAAAGTTGTTGGGCATATACCAACTTCTAATAATGTGCAATTTTTGAATGTTATAGTTGAGATATTTGAACAACTTAGCAAAGAGAAGGCATGCTAAAGGAAGATTATATGAATCTTTATCAGCGAGCACTAAGAATATTCACATTATTTATTGTTTATTATATTGAGCCATGCTCCAAGATTAGCTAGTGGAAATGCTAGTGTTGCAGTATGACTTAGTGCATTATCTCCAATGGCTTTTTTGGGCACAAGAATTAAGCAAAGTGAGTCTTAGTAGAAAACTTCATCGTCAAACTAAATGCATTGCCTAAGTAATGTGGAGTTTCAACTTCTAAATATGGAGCGATCATGATTTAATGAGCAAAGATTATCATTTAAGAAGGCAATGATTAATATGTTTATTGATTAGAACAAACAAGCAAGCAAACAACTCTATTAAGGAGTTAAGGAAAGGTTAAAGAGCAACAATTTTATTAAGATTTGATTAATATGCAGCAACTTTAGTTGAAAAATGAAATGGATAAAGTTCACCACACAAAGGATGGAGGATACTATCGCGAGGATCTCAAGTCTCTTTGGGTGGATGTTGTAGAGGTGACCATGAGGTACATAACCTTAGATGGTCTCTATAAGAGCATTATTACCTATCATTTTACTATTCTGAATCATTTCAAGCATGATAGATGTATTTCTATCATTTTTTACCTGATTTCATCTTTGACCAATAGTATTAACGCCCATTTGAAAAAGAAAATCTCCCATGTCTTCATGAGGATTTAATCCTTTTGATTATGGGGCATGCTAAATCTCTCGAAATTAAGTCACACCCCTCGATCTCTAGAAAGAATAACATCCATTATGCCCAGAATGTCCATTGGTATTATACCGATGAGTCCATCGAGTCTAAATCCTCTGATGAAGAGGCTTTCCATCTGGGTACCCGTAAAAAACCTAACAAGGACTCTGCTAAGGGAAAGGGGTATGAAATCGACAAGTAAATCTTAGACAAGGGGGACTCTTACTATATTCCATCTAAGGAGTTCATCTCCAACTACTTAAGCCTTGGCTCTACTAAGAAAGGCAAGGAACTTGTGCCCTCGTGCCCCTTAGGTCAAAGCAAGAAAATTAAGAAGGGCTTTGTGTCGGGTGGGAAAAGAAAATCATGTTCCCACCTTCTAATGTCCATTCAAGGAAACAAGGTTGCCAACAAGAAGAAACAGAAGGGCAACACAAACAATTTTTTCCCGCCAAGGTTTGATGATGAACAACAAGATATGGATTTCTGAATTGAAATCCCAATTGAAGTTGAAAAGGGCACCCCAGTGGGTAAGGACATGGGATCCTCGATGGTGAATGCGAGGGAAGGGGAAAATGTGGTGAAGAAGCAATGGATGGATAAAACAATTTCTTCAAATGGGTGGTTGTGGAGATTTTGAGGCTGAAATGCAAAATCAATGACCTAACCTCTGGACAAAGCACAATGAACACCCCTCAAAAAATGCAGACAACATGTTAGACCTCGGTAAGAAATTGGTTATGGATTTTAAGGTGATGAAGATTGATCATGAGGAGAAAATCATGAACTTGGAGATGGCGATGGAAAAGATAAATGAGAAACTGAGAGCAATTATTGTTGTCAGCGGGATAGCCATGACAAACAACGTGAAGGGTCTTCAGAGACTCAATGAAAAAGCTTGATCCCTCAATGTTTCCCCCTCAGCTGCTCATTCTTCCCCTTCCATTTTGGTTTGTGGCAAAGGAAAGAGAAAGTGCCTAATCTGGAGGGTGATACTCAAGCCACTTTGGGACTGTTGGCTCACACTTGTAGTAGGGACAAAGGTAAGCAGGTGAATGCTAACATTATGGAGGATTTAGTTGAGATTAATAAGAATGTTATTGATTAGAAGGTTAAATCATATCAAATGTTGAATAATATTACGTAGTTTTTTTGTCACTTGACCCTATTTTTTGTTTTTAAGTTGTTATTGGCCCGTTGTGGCTTGGCGTCTGGTTTGTCCTTGTGACTAGTTTTTTTTGTCTGTGTTTCAAGTCCCTGTAAAACCCATTTTACTTTAATTAAAAACTTTAGTAATATTAAATTACATACAACACATAAGACAAAACCATAAAAGTCAAATTACAGACATGAGATAAAAGTTAAATAAGACAAGATTTGTTTTATATAAGATAATATTTCATATTAAAAAGGTTATTAGTTAATAATTGAAATCCAATGATTGGTTCATTGAAAGAACATCATTGACATTTTGAAGGGGTGTGATCTTATTACAATTAAGAAGTTGTTAACATAGTGACAAAAGCATGCAATTAGTCAAGCAAAAGAGATGCCTCTCTTGGGGTCTTTACAAAATATAAAAAAGAACATGAGTGAAGGAAAAAAGATGTAGAAAAAATTATGAAATATTATTTTTTATTTTTAGTAGATTTATATAGAAATAAAAGAATATCTTTGAGATTAAAAATAAAAATATGAAAAACATATTAGAGATGATTATCTAAGGGAGTAATTAAAGTAAACAAAAGTTAGTTAAAAAAGGTCATATCCATTGAAAAGGTTATCTCTTTAGTGAAGGATGCCTCTCTTCACTCAACCATGAGAATATAAAAGGAATCAAATTTGTGTGGATAAATTGGAGGTGTGTATTGTGTGTGAATAAATAAAAGATATATTAGATTTGCACATTCAAATCTATATAGGAAAGTAAGTAATGATTTATTTTTTAATTTAAAGCAGAGATAAAGGAAGAGAAGGGGCAAAAATATGAAGAATGTTTCAGATTTGTATTCAAGAATATATATAGCCTATGTGTAAATGCTACATGCAAATATATATGAAGAACATATGTGATGTGTAACAGCAAATTTTGAAGGAAGAGAATGAAATATTTATGATCGTCTTGCGAAAGAAGATCATGCATAATTTGTAATGTCCCCTAATATTAGAACTTAGGAAATAGGGACAACTAAATTGCAAAGATCAATTGCAAGATATTTATTTATTTCAAAACTTAATTATTACTATAAATAATGATGTATGATACCACTTTAATGTTTAAATTGTGCAATTGATAAGATAGATAATGATAATGTTATTCAAAGAATGACATATATATTGACTATAGAACATTATTACATTTGATATAAATTGATACAATTACACAAAGATGATATTGATGTTGGCCTCCTCTGATTTGACAATGGATGGTATGCTATAATATCCTCCAATCGCCTATAGAGATGGATTGATATTTATGATTTCAATATTTAAGTATATGCAATGTAGATAGGATGACTCAATATTGCTTGAAGCAATATGTTGTTTCATATTTGAATATAAACACTTGCAACAGTGATGATGATGTTGTTTTGGTATAGTCTATTTTCTTTGTTTCTGGTATAGCCTATATTCTCTTGCAACAATGGTAATGATGTTGTTCCAGATATGGTCAATTTTCTCATGAAACAATGGTGTTGCTTCTAATTAATTCCTTCAATTTATACAACCCAAAAATAAGCCAATGGTAGATGCTCTGCAAGCCAATCCACTAAAGGATACAAAGAAGTAAAAATAAGTTTCCAAAATCGATGATTGATTAAATGTGGTTGAATGTCTTCTTATTCCTTGAAAGTTGAATGGTTTTCACCACTTCATGGGCGATGAGACACAACTCCTCCCCAATGTCTCCCTTTATAACAATTGATTTGTTTATTGATTAGTCTTCTTAACATAATTTCTTCCTATTCATTGTCATATTGAATCTAATTAATCCATCTTCTTAACAAGCTCCTTAATTAATCATTGTCAATACAATAACTAATCAATGGATCCATTTATTCCTTTCTTTGACTATCATTTTATCATTAATTGATACTTAACTTGAAGAATTCATTGACATTGTTACTTTCTCTCAATGCCTTAGCCACAATTTGCATTGTTATTGATCTGCAATTGATATCTTTGTACCTTTAATCATCATCGATTGTATTGACTTTGTGTATGATTGATCTAACGCTCATGTTGACTACTATCCTCTCTAATCTTTTGGGTAGTTTGTCCTTAAGTAAGGTGAAGATGTCATGATGATTAACTTTATAGTAAGTAGCTTCTTAACATGCTTTCCTTTGTTGATAGGGATACCAAAGATGGCTTGCTCTTATCAGCAATAAACATATGTTCTCTTTTCAAAATCATGAGACAGTAGATGTTCTTAATACCTTGTTTTGACAATTAATAAGAAGTTAATATTTATGTATGTTATCTTCATTGTTATGCCAATATGGATGAGGCCTTTATGAGAACTTGTGTAGCATCACCGCTTCAATATGGGTCATACCATCCTCCATGTTGACTTGATGAAAATGTTGAATAATCTTATGAACATACCTGATTATGAATCCCTTATTGCTTATGTTGATCATATTCAATCAATATGAGTAATGATAGGGTTAGGACCCATGTGTGTGTAAGATGTATTAAGTTTATCATCGTGTATCTTCTACTCTTTATGGATAGATAACTTAAAAACTTCTTGTCTTTATTATGCCTTGATCTATTCTACTTCTCATGAAAATCCGATAGAAAAATCATGAAGTCTTGTGGAATAAGACAATTTTCCACAATGTTCTCTTATTGTAAAATTGATATAAATGTATTGATAACTATTAGTATTTTGAAAAAATTATTATTTTCTAATTCTTAACTACTTAAAAATATTATCAAGGCTACCACCCTTGATCACACCATTATTTATTGTTGGCTAACTCTCTAGGTTAAAGATGGGGACATTAAATAATTGTAATCAGACTTGAAAGACGAGTTAAAGGTGGAGTATATCATATTTAAAGAGATTTTTGAAATAGCAATTCAATTTGTCCATCATTTGTTGTAAAAGCAACATATTGAAGGTGGAATCTTAGTTTGGAAGTTGGTGGTTCCTAAAGGGGAGATTAGTGTCTCTCACTAGGTGTTTAGTAGTATGAGTTGGTTCTTCCAATGGGTTGGTGCTCACAAACTAAGTTATGGGTTGATGCCTCTAGTATTTTGGTACCTACAAACATTGTAAAAGAAGAATTATTTAAAAACATTGATTTGTCATGGTTTTCTCCCATTAGGGTTTCCACATAAACATTATGTTAATGTGTTCTTATGTCCATGATTGTTGGAATTTATTAAATAATCCTATTATAGTTGATAAAGTTTTAATTGGTAAAAATTGTTGTTATACTGATCCACCCCCCCTCTCAGTATAATTGTGTGCTCTTCAACATCAAACCTAACAAATATAATTTTATTAAGGGTATGTGTAGGATCATGGTGGGCCAAAACAGGCCCTTAAGTGGCAATGAAATTTTAGAAAAACGGAGTTAGGCAACTTGACGTAAAAATTTGAATAAGTTATGAAATTTCAATGCAGTAGTACTAAGTGAGTACTAAAATTTCAGGAAAATGATAAGAAGTAGGTGTATGTCTAACCACCCTAACCACAATCAAAACATAATATTTTTTAATAAAATTTTAAATATAAGTTGTAGAATCATGTCTGGGTGTGACACATATTCTTTTGTAAAAAAAAAATTAAGTAAATAATTAATTATGAATTTAACTACAACTTTTCATAAATATTAAAAACTCGTATGTCTGACCACCTTAACTTGGTCAAAAATTTATGAAATTCAATATTATTTTTCTTATCCTATAGTAGACGAAGCATAGAATGTGATGCATGTTTCAGATTCAAAAAATGTGATACCTTTTGAAAGTTATGGATATTTTTCAATCAACTTATCAATCGGGACTTTAGTTAAAATTCACTTAGAAAATGAATAATAATTATTTATTAAAGTTAAAATAAGGAAAACCTTATATTGTTGGAAAGTTGAGAATGTCCTTAAAAATCCCTTTTTGTTTCATCAATTTCAGCTAAAAAAAGTGGTCCGCCACCAAAGCGAAGTCTGGAAAAGCAAGGAACACTCAAAAACATGTTTTTTCTGTTGACTTTCCAGGTTTGACATTTCCTAGCCAGATCCCAATGCAATCCTGAGCCAAATACCAAGGTTTTGAATTTTTGTCAGAGAAATTAGATATCTATTTTTTTATAATGTTTTATTATAAATATAATTAATAATATTAGAGTATATTATTATATATTGTATAGTGTTAATATATAAATGTATAATATATTAATAAAATATTAATAATTCATATACAATATACATTATATATTAATATTATAATATATAAATATATCTATTGAAATATATTAATAATATATATTATTAATATTTTTATTAATATATTAATAATAAAAGATATCGGATATTGGATAATATCCGATATTCGATACCTTGTTTAGGAGAGAGAGAGAGAGAGAGAGAGAGAGAGAGAGAGAGAGAGAGAGAGAGAGAGAGAGAGAGAGAGAGAGAGAGAGAGAGAGAGAGAGTCTTGAGGAGAGTGAGATTATAGAGAGAGATAGAAGGGTAAAGGGAGAGGGATAAAGAGAGACTTGGGGAGAGTGAGATTATAGAGAGAGGGAGAGGGTTGGTAAGGGATGCTTAGTAATCATAACATGGATGCTTAGTGGTGACAAATGACAAGTAAAAAATTGATCTAAAGTGCACATTTTGTTATAAGGGAATCTCTTACTTGAAACAATCTTTGTAAACTCAAAATGACAAATCTTCCAAACATATCAACCTCCATGTATGAATTTGCTATATATTTGAACACAACAAAATCTCCCATTTTCAAACTGTGATAATTGGCAAATTCTTTCCAACCATGTCCAAATTCTAGTTTATAATTTGCATTCTTTAATTCCAACTCACAGTCTTGTCCATTTAGGCTTTGCAACACCATATGGGAAATCATATGATTGTTTTTCTCATCTATGAACTGTGAAAGAAATGCAGGAGGATTGTGCTACATTAAAGAGAGTTGATTAGTGTTTATGATTTGCATATGATTGTCTTTTTCATCTATAAATTGTTAAACAAATGCAGGAGGAATGCGCTACATGAAAGAGAGTTGAGCATTGTTTATGATTTGCATATGATTGTCTTTCTCATCTATGAACTATGAAACAAATGTAGGAGGAATGCGCTACATGAAAGAGAGTTGAGCACCATTTATGATTTGCGTATGATTGTCTTTCTCGTCCATGAACTGTGAAACAAATGCAGGAGGAATGCACTACATGAAAGAGAGTTGAGCATTGTTTATGATTTGCATGTGATTGTCTTTATCATCTATGAACTGTGAAACAAATGCAAGAGGAATGTGCTACATGAAAGAGAGTTGAGCATTTTTTATGATTTTCATATGATTATATTTCTCATCTATGAACTGTGAAACAAATGCAAGAGGAATGCACTACGTGAAAGAGAGTTAAGCACTATTTATGATTTGCATATGATTGTCTTTCTCATCTATGAACTATGAAACAAATGCAAGAGGAATGAGCTTCATGAAAGAGAGTTGAGCATTGTTTATGATTTGCATATTATTGTTTATGATTTGCATGTATATGATTGTATTTCTCATCTATGAATTGTGAAACAAATGCAGGAGGAATGAGATACATGAAAGAGAGTTAAGTACTATGAAACAAACCCGCCCCCCCCCTCTCTCCCATGGTGTCCCAAGGGGTAATATGGTGTTCTAACACATGTGTGGCCCTTTAGGACCCCATATGACCCCTCAGAACACCATGTGACCCCTTTTAAAATCCTAGTACACAACATGACCTCTTGGGACACCATATGACCCTTTAGGACAATATGATGTCCTAATGGATCATATGGTGTCCTAAGAGGTCATGTTGTGTTCTAATAAATGTGTGGCCCTTGAGGACCCCATACGAGCCCTAATGACACCATATGACCCCTTAGGACACCATATGACCCCTTTTAACATCTTAGTACACAACATGACCCCATAGGACAACATATGACCCCTTAGGACCATATGATTTCCACATGGTGTCTTAAGGGGTCATATCGTGTTCTAACACATGTGTGGTCCTTAAGACCCCATATGACCCCTAATGACACCATATGACCCCTTAGGACACCACATGACCCCTCAGGACACCATATGACCCCTTAGGACCATATGATGTCCATATGGTGTCCTAAGGGGTCATATGGCATTCTAACACATGTGACCCCTTAGGACCTCATATGACCCCTAATGATACCATATAACCTCTAAGGGGTCATATGGCATTCTAACACATGTGACCCCTTAGTACCTCATATGACCCCTAATGATACCATATGACCTCTCAGGGCACCATATGACCCCTTGGGACAATATGATGTCCTAATGGGTTATATGGTGTCCTAAGGGGTCATATGGTGTTCTAACACATTTGTGGCCCCTTAGGACCCCATATGACCCCTAACAACACCATATGACCCCTTAGGACACCATATGACCCCTCGGGACACCATTTGACCCCTTTTAACATCCTAGTACACATCATGACCCCTTATGACACCCTATGATCCTTAGGACTGTGATGTCCAAATGGATCATATGGTGTTCTAACACATGTGTGGCCCCTCAGGACCCCACATGACCCCTAACAACACCATATGATCCCTTAGGACACCACATGACCCCTTTTAAGATACTAGTACATGAACATGACCCCTTAGGACACCATATGACCCCTTTTAACATCCTAGTACATGACATGACACCATATGACCCGTTAAGACACCATATGACCCATTAGGACATCATATTGTCCTAAAGGATCATATGGTGTCCTAAGGGGTCATATGGTGTCATTAGGGGTCATATGGAGTCCTAAGGGGCCACACATGTGTTACAACACCATATGACCCATTAAGACATCATATTGTCTTAAAGGGTCATTGGTGTTCTGAGGGGTCATATGGTATTTTTAGGGGTCATATGTGGTCCTAAGGGGCCACACATGTGTTAGAACACTATATGACCCCTTAGGACACCATATGACCCATTAGGACATCGTATTATCCTAAGGGGTCATATGGTGTCCTGAGGGATCATATGGTGTCATTAGGGGTCATAAGGGGCCACTCATGTGTTAGAATACCATAAGACCCATTAGAACATCATATTGTCCTAAGGGGTCATATGTTGTCCTGATGGGTCGTATGGTGTCATTAGAGGTCATATGGGGCCCTAAGGGGCCACACATGTGTTATGACACCATATAACCCCTTAGGACACCATATGACCCATTAGGATATCATATTGTCCTAAGGGGCCATGTCGTGTATTAGGATGTCAAAAGGGGTCATAAGGTGTCTTGAGAGGTCATATGGTGTCCTAAGGGGTCATATGTGTCATTAGGGGTCATATGGGGTCCTAAGGGGCCATGCCACATGTGTGTTAGAACACCATATGACCCCTTAGGACACCATATGACCCATTAGGATATTGTATTTTCCTAAGGGGTCATATGGTGTCCCCTTCTCTCCCTCTCCCTATTCCTCTCCCAATGATAAACTTATAAGGCACTGAGGGGGGGTGAATCAGTGCAAGCAAAAAAATTATAAATCTGATCACCACTTTAATCAACTTGAAGCTTATCGGTCATGCAAGGAAAATAAACACATGTAACTAACACCCAATAACATATGAACCACATAACACAATGTTTTTCACATGGAAACCCAAATGGGAAAAACCATAGTGGGAATTGGTACCCATAAGATTAACTATCTGTAGAATAGGTATCTGACTGGTTAAGGTCTTACAATTGCTCTGTTAGGAGCACACTCGGTTAAGAGTGTCTTAGCCCGGTTAAGAGTCTCTTAGCCCAGTTAAGAGCTATTACAATAAGGCATGTTAGGACCATCCCTGTTAGGAGCTACCCAACTATTGGATTTACAAAACACAAGTTAATGTGTGACCCTGTTAAGGGATTTAACCTTCAGACCTATGAGGATCCTACTGCACCCTGTTAGGAGTCACCTTGTTAGAGGATTTTATCTTGCTGCAACTGTTAGGGAACAACAAGTTTAATTGATATGCATATAGCACCTTTGTGCCTGATTAGATCTACTTTAGTTCTGCTTCTAACACCAACTAAACATCAATACAGAGCTTCTTCTTTCACCGCAGAAATCAAATTTGTACTATAGATCTCATGTCTGATACCTCATCACACAATATACTCATTTTTATAAACAACTCTACTAAGTCGGCTAAGACCCTTTGGAACAATTTCCTAGGTTTAATGTATCTAGTCAATCTTGCTCATCACACTTTCCTTATGCCGACCACACAATTCACAACTAAAAAATAAAACATTATGTCTACCAGTTTACCAATCTAAGTAACTTCGCTCTACCGGTTATGTGTTCTTCATGACTAACTGCTCAGAACATCATAACTCGCTCATTCCATCAAATATGTTGATGCAATTCTGGTCATAGACTCCTGCCAATGTCATAAGCATGTGTTTCAAACCACAACACTTAAATCATCACCAATATTCTGTACCAGTCACTTGAACATAGCTTTGTCACTATTTACCAGTTTGTTGTCCTATTTATCGGTTCACTGTTTAACTGCTTCCTCTACCAGTTAGCCTTTACCGGTTGGGAAAAATGACTTAGATGACTAACAAAACATGGTTTCCATCAATGACAACACAATCCAATTCATCAATCAACCTATTACATCATATCATCATCAAGCCAACAATCTTCACCTTTGACATTGATGGCAACTCTTAGGAAAAAAATTGTCAACTAAGTGTCACATTACAAAATTATGACTCATGACTCAAATACATACAAAACTCCCCCTTAGCAATTACATGCTATTACAAAATTTACAAACTTACAAAATTTTCATACTACTACTCCCCCTTTCACAATAATGACAAAGGTAAGCAAATACATGCGAAACAAAATGAATACAATATACCAAGATTTGTATTACTAGTGCAAAGTGTATAAGAGTCAACAGGTTACATATTACATTTTGAAAAAAATGTCATCAAAATTAATCTTCAAAGCCTGAAAGTCATTAACCCATGTTGCCAAAAGAGTGGATGTGATCTCAATGTGTGTCTGGATCTGGTATGCAAGATCTTGTGACATCTAGAGTGCTCATCTCTGGTGTTAGTAATATTGCCTCTGTTTCCTTGTAACCTCTTTGCAAAATTTGTAACTTGGGAACTACATGTGTCTGTAACTCATGTAGAGTTGCAATCCTCTTAACCTTTTCTGCCTCATATGACTTCAACTTATGATGTACACTTACAATAGAATGACCAAAAATTGTTGCTGAATCATTTAGAGGATCAAATGATTCACTAATAACCTTTATTGCATGTTATTTTGCCTTGATCTTCTTGTCTACATCATCAAGAAATTAAAAAAAATTACAAATTATAGACAATATTTTATGTCCAGTCTTTAGTGCATATTTTATCTGTTCCATATTATCACTAAGACCTACCCTGTCTTTGTTAATTTCCTTGATCAAAATTGCAATCCTTCTCTTCTCATATTCCTTCTTAGCATTCTTGATTGCAACTTCTTCTAGACTCTTCATCTGCTCCCTTGCAGATGTAACTAAATGATTTGATTTTTCAATTGGAGTGGAGAGATTATCAGTGTCTGTCTCTGGTAATAGACTGGATAGAATATCAACAACACTTTGAACATTTTGTGCTTCTTTCTTCTGTGCTCTCAGTATCTTCTTGTGTGCTCTAGATTGCATGGCAGATGCATTCTCCATCAGCTTTGTTGGGCTCAACATATCCATATTTAGAGGACCTTGTATACTAACTGTGTCTTCCTCTACATCATCATCAATAATTTTTTTGGATGTAAGTGACCGGGAGGTCACTTTCTACTCATGCTCTTCTTCTTTCTTCTCTTCATCTTTATGCTTCATATGCAACTCTCTTTTCTTGCTCCTTCTTCCTCTTACCCATGACTACTGGTGCTTTAGGTGCAAGGGGCTTGATTTCTTTCCCCTTTCTCGAAAATTGAATTTTAGAAGGTTTCTCCTTAGCAGTTGTGCTTCTTGTTTATCTACCGATAATGTATCGGTTGGGGCACTAGAGGATTCAACAACCTTCTTTGCTTCAAATTTTTCTCTGGCCTCAACAATCGCGTCCTTTGTAAATCCTTATTCAATGGCAAATTGTTCTACCTCTTTTCTAACCTTCTTTGCAATAACTAGTTTGGAAAGCTCTGAATGCACCTCGCTATATTTTTCTGTAAAGGTTCCAAACCTGCTTGCATTATAATCTATTGGTTGTTCTAGAAGATGATCAACATAAGCAATTAGTAAATCAACTTCAACTTCATAACCCATCGGCATCACCCATGATGTCCTAGGGTCTCCTGCCTCCATATGACATGTGTCAGTATCCACCATGAAACAAATTGTATCTTCATACCTTTTAACAACTTGATCTAGTGTCCTTTCTCTTCCATGCATCCTCTTTTGAAATTCTTTGAAATATCCCCAAATTACCTTTGTAAACTCATTACCGATCATCTTGATGTTGTTCTTAATATTTAACATTGTCGGTGTATCAGTTAACCATTGTATATCACCGATACCAGGAAAGGAGTTCTGAAAATAGAAAAGCAAACCTATGATCAGTTGTCCTAACTTAAATTTCTGCCTTTTATCCTTCTTAATTGATTCCAGATTCAACATCAATTGGGTTCTCAAGGCTTCAGCAAGATCATAGTCTGCATTTTCTTTTATCATCTAGTAGGCAGTGTGAATTGCAGCTCCAAGGATAGTGTTTGTTCTGCTTGAATGATAAACCCTATATCCGATGACCATAGATGCAAATTTCACCTCAGGGTCTTGAATCTCATTTATAATAGCTCAACCATCCCATTTAGACTTTGTCAATTAGGCGACTTCATCCTTCGGGATTATGCTCAAAACAGGAACTACACTGGTTGCCCACAATCCGGTGACCACATGAATAGCTTCCTTAGTGATCTTATGCGGCCAATCTAACCACATGAATTGATCATGTATCCTACTCAACACATACTTGATATGGGCTTCCTCAAAATCATCAAGAAAATTCACGGCATGGTGAAAACCCTCGTCCGTAACCCTTTAGAATTGATCTTTTATAACTCCTTGCTTATCATACAAAGTTCGATACTGATTAAAGATAGCAAAGGTTCCCAAATTGTCTAGTTTGCAATGAATATAGGATCTAATATTTAGACATGCAACACACCATAAGGTACGTTGGATAGGGCTTTAACAAGATCAGTTTCAATCGACTTATGTGGATGCCTCTTGAATTCTAATCGAGGCCTTTCAGTAACATCTACAAAGTGTAGTGTATCCATTACAAAATATCAAACACAAAATTAGATCACAGAAGAATACCTTTCAAATCCTTCACCTCTAGGATTTCTAAACCAAATGCACTTTCACCGATCCACTTCACTGCAAATCTCCTCAATCCATTGTCAACTTTGCCAATGCAGCAATGAAAATCTCTTTTGTACTTTTGTCGCTCTCCAATATGCTCTCGAGAATGAAAAGGTAACAAATGAAACTTGTAAAATAATTTTATTTACCTTTTACAAACTGCATTAAATGCAATACCGATTGAACTTACCCTAATCATCGTTCAACCCTAAAACTTGTTATCAGTTCTCATAACACATCCAATATACTGGTTAGATCACAAAAAATCTTCATAACATCATAATGCATCAATATATGTAGATTTGACTTACCACACACCATATAGGGGGTCCATAAATGGATCTGACAAGAAGCTCCCCCTAAGATTTATACATAGCTTAGTTTACCGGTGAGGGATTCTCCACACTAGGTGAAGAATTAGAAGCTTCTGATGGTTTCTCCTCACTCTTCTTTCTCCAGATCTTGTTCATCTCAGCCCTGGTCTCTTCCACATGAACCTTCTTCTTACCTTTTCGGTCAACAAACTAATTAACCGGTTTGATCATTTTTGCTCTGCAAAACTTTGCAAGGTGTCTTTGTTTGTGACAATGAAAACAAGCCATTCTAGATGCTTTCCAAGGTCTAGCATTGCCTCTACCAGTTCTTCTCCGACAATTCATAGCAACATGACCATAGTTGTAATAGATTGAACAAGTCACATTCTATCTATACTGCATTTCATATGGACTAGACCGGTTTACATAAGGTCTTTGCCAGTTAGGGTTTCTTGGGTCATTGAAAGATCGCTATCAATCACCACTAGGTCTCTGATTCATGTAAGGTCTTTGATTATTCATTCCAGACCTGCACTCAACAACTCTATACCCATACTTGTTGCAATTGTAGCAATAACCATTAAAAGTGATAGGTATATATCCATCATATGTATTAGGTTTATAACCATTGACAACACTGGATCTACTTTTATAAACATTAGTAGTATGACCTATGTTATGACAGTTAAAGCATACTAGTTTCTAGAATTTCTTACCAGTGGTTTTCTTGTTCTTAGGTGCAAATTTACCTTCATGCATGATGTCTTTGGTACTTGAAGGCTCTCCTTGCTCAAAGGTTGTGTATCCCAAGCCATGTGTATCTCCATCCTACCTTTGTGATTGAATCTGCTCATCACGCATAGTAGTTCTCTTGTTGTATTTAGCCAATATCTAATTAGCATCAACCAACTCCTTAGTAAGATCTTCATTCTTTTTCATAAGACTCTCTCTAAGGGACATGTCCATGTCTAGATCGGCTTTCACCTCCTTTTTTTCTTATTTTTCTTGATGAAGATGTGCAAACAAGTCACTGATCTCTTGGTTCAGTTTAAATATCTCATGATCCTTCTCTCTGATTTTATCTTCAGTAGCCCTCCTGGCTTCCAACTCTTGACTCATCCTAATGGTAAGGGCTTCTAGCTCTCTCCTTAGATTTCACTTATCATCATTCATCTTTTCCACCTGATTAGCTAATACATCAATGTTAGCTTCTTCAGATGAACTATTTTCACTAAGTTCATACAACTATTCAGCCAACTCTCTTTGCTTAGCCATTGAAGCTTTATACTTGACCCTCAATTCACCTAGGGCTTCTTTAGATTCTGCAAGCCGGTTAGAGAGCTCCCTATAACTCATATCCCCCATGATAGCTTTAAGGATCCTTCCCAAGCGGTTAATCCTCAAGGGAATTAGGCTCCGATACCAATTGATAAACTTATAAGGCACTAGGGGGGGGTGGGGGGGGTGAATCAGTGCAAGCAAAAAAAATATAAATCTGATCACCATGTTAATCAACTTGAAGCTTATCAATCATGTAAGGGAAATAAACACATAAGCTAACACCCGATAACATATGCACCACATAACACAATGTTTTTCACGTGGAAACCTAAATGGGAAAAACCACAGTGGAAATTGGTACCCACAAGATCAACTATCTGCAGAATAGGGATCTAACCGGTTAAGGTCTTACAATTTCTCTGTTAGGAGAAAACATGATTAAGAGTGTCTTAGCCCGGTTAAGAGCTATTACAATAAGGCCTGTTAGGACCAACCCTGTTAGGAGCTACCTAGATATTGGATTTACATGACACAAGTTAATGTGTGAACCTGTCAAGGGATTTAACCTTCGGACCTGTGAGGATCCTACCGCACCCTATTAAGAGTGACCTTGTTAGATGATTTTATCTTGCAGCAACTGTTAGGAAATAACAAGTTTAATTGATCTGCATATAGCACATTGGTGCTTGATTAGATATGCTTCAGTTATGTTTCTAACATCGACTAAACATCAATACAGAGCTTCTTCTTTCACCACACAATCAAATTCGCACTATAGATCTCATGTCCGATACCTCATCACACAATATACTCCTTTTTATAAACAACTCTACTAAGTCGGCTAAGACCCTTTGGAACAATTTTCTAGGTTCAATGTATCTAGTTAATCTTTCTTATCATGCTTTCCTTATGTCAGCCACATAATTCATAACTCAAAAATAAAACATTATGTCTACCGGTTTACCAATCTAAGTAACTTTTCTCTATCGGTTTTGTGTTGTTCATGACTGACTACTCAAAACATCATAACTCGCTCATCCCATCAAATTTGTTGTTGCAGTTCTGATCATAGATTCCTGTCAATTTCATAAGCATGTGCTTCAAACCGCAACACTTAACTCATCACCAATCTTCTGTACTAGTCGCTTGAACATAGCTCATCACCAATCTTTTGTACTAGTCACTTGAACATAGCTCTGTCACTGTTTACCAGTTTGTTGTCTTGTTTACCGGTTCATTATTTAACTGCTTCATCTACTGGTTAGGCTTTACCAGTTGGACTAAATGACTTAGATGACTAACAAAACATGGTTGCCATCAATGACAACACAATCCAAGTCATCAATCATCCTATTATATCATATCATCATCAAGCCAACATCTCTCTCTCTCTCTCTCTCTCTCTCTCTCTCTCTCTCTCTCTCTCTCTCTCTCTCTCTCTCTCTCTCTCTCTCTCTCTCTCTCTCTCTCTCTCTCTCTCTCTCTCTCTCTCGATATGGGAAGAATTAGATATCAGATATCCGATCCCTCTGCATTTGCATGCCAATGAAAAATTTGGTGTCCATATAAAAAAACACGTTTAGGTATCAAATATTTGATTTAGATTGTATATCCAATATGTGGACCACACAAAATAGGATGGTGGGCCATTTTGTGCATTCCAAGGGTCCATACATTCTTTTTGCAAGCGACGAATACAGATTTTTAGACATATAGTTACAAATTTCTTCTAGACAAATTTGTCATTGGCAATCATTTTAGAGCATCTTTGTTTAAAGCATCAACGTAAAAGAAAGCTTTCAAATGAGCAAATTGAAACTTATATATACAAATAGGTAGAGAAGGTCATAGAAGGAGAAGACAAGGTATGTCAAATATTGGTGAAGCCTTTGCAAAGGTTACTTCAAGTGAAGAGGAATTGAAAATGAAAATGTTGAACATGATATTCAAATTGGGAATGACAATGTTCAAATAGATATTGAAATTGTTCAATATGAAATTGAATTTAGAAATGAAAATGTGGAAATGAAGATTGCTAAAGATGCAAAAGATGAGACCCTTGCTAGCCAAATTGAAGATTCATATAAACAAGAAGATGGAGAAAAACTCTATTATTATCAAAAATATTTTTAATGCTCTCAATTCTATTAGAAATAATGACAAGGAAAAAGATAAGAGAGTTGCTCAAAGAGTGATTACAACCTTCTTAGTAAGCCATAATTTGAGAAAGGCCCGCTTTATGAGACAAACTTGTGTTGATTTGAACATAAATCATAAAACTTTGGATAAAGCACTTGCAAGAAGAGAAAGACTTGATGATCCTCTTCAAAATGATACATGGGATTTTGGTGGGAGGCTTCCTCGTGTTTATAAGAAGTTGACCGACAATGTGAAGGAGGAAATTCAATAATTTTGGCACTCTAATTCTATAGTATCACCCAATGTAAAGGATGTTTTAAAGTTAAGAATTGGCAATTAAGACCGCACACCGCATCCTAAACATTTTTTGGAATCAAGCGAAACAATGTTATAAATTGTTTTTGTGAAACACATCCAACTTTTCAAATATTGCAAAGGGCCTTTGAATATTTGAAGCCATTTTAGTGTAACTCTTAAGATTCATAATACTTGTTGTTACAAATACCATGTGGAGTTTTCAATGTACCATTGACTTTTATGTTATACTCGTTCTACGTTGCATACAAATGAAATGTTTTAGGAGTGCAATGCAATGCAATTTCCAAGATCATCAAGAGACTTTCTAGATCTATTTTTATATCCTAGAGATGATGGATGCTTTTTCTATAGAAATGATTGTTTAAATGAGAAGTTCTCACAATGTGGTGGCTTGTCAAAGTTTTTTTTGTCTTTCCATGAGGGAAGTGAACACAAATTTGGGAAGAATAGTGTTGAGAAAAAGAGACGAGACAATGAAATACACTTTGAAGAGTGGAGGTGAATGTTCTAGATGCAAGTTGGTCTCTAGAGAAGTTAGTGTTGTTGATTTTATTTTAGATTTTAAGGAAAATATTTTTCTACAAGTATGCAAGGCATTCCCATAGGTCTCAGTGGATGGATCAGTAGTTTAGGATGTGTAAGAACTCTTTCCCAATAAGCACTATTATATCGGTGGTCAATTTTGCATAAACCTATAGATTGAAACCACAAAATGAGGTACATGCTCAGTATTACAATTCAATTCAGATTGATATTTTAGTTCACATAACATATAGGCATGCCCTTGATAGTAAGAGAGAAGGACAAGAAGATAATCAAGGAGTATCATTTTAATATGAGTGATGATAGATCTCACTGCTCCGAGTATATGCAACATTGTTTTGAGATTTTTTTTGAGTTTTTGCAGGAGAAAGCTATAGCAATAGACTAACATCTCACATGGTTAGATAACTACATGGGTCAATTCAAGAATGCTCGTATGTTTTATTGGTTGAGTAGAATGCACATAGAGAGGGGTGTACCTAAAATTTGATTTTTTTCTTAAGCACGACGTGGAAAGGGGGAGCATGATGGAGCAGGTGCATGTTTGAAGAGAGCTCTAGTTAAGGATCAATTGAGGATTTTAGGTGTAAAATTATCTGATGCATGTTCTATTGTTGATTGGTGTAGTTCAACAATGTCATAGGGAGGGATAATTGATTCAGAAAAGTGCATATTCTTTTGGTTGGTTGAGTAGGGCATAGTGGGAGACAAATTGGAGTGTCAAACAATTAAAGATTATTCAAAGATGCATTCATTTCACAGCTCAGATGCAAGTACATGGACTATTTGGACACTAGAATTGGCTTGTTTTTTTCATAATTATGTTCAGTGTGGCTGGGATCAGTGCAAGTCAAGTGAGTGGGTGGATACGTGGGTTCCATAATATCTATCTAGTTTATCTCAAACAATATCCATACCAAAAGATGGCATGGGAAGATCAATTGAGTATGTCCATATTTCAGATCTTCCACAACCAGGACATGTTTTTGCAATGGTTGCACTGTAGGGGAAGGAAGAGAGATTAGACTATTGGTTGGCATAGTGTGTATAGGGAAAGCAGAAGATAACACATCCAATGATAAATGATGACGGGTTCATGTATCCTACAAGTTCAGTTGTTGTTGTAGGAACTTGGTCGTGAACATAAAATACTAGAAAGAATCACATACCTGAATTTGGAGACTACAAGAGACACAAAACCATTCTCATGTATTCACACCTTATTATAGCTACAAATGTCAAGTTGTTGAAGCATCAAGCAAGGCAAAAGACAAAAGAACTATGGACAGTGAGTAGTGTTGATCATAAAGCAATATTGGATACTCTTAAACAAAGAGATGACCCTTCATGCACACTTGAGTAGTATGTCTTTATTATCTCTTAATTTCCCTATCATGCATTTTATTTCAAATAATGATCATAAATGATCTTGCATTGCATTTTATTAACAATTCTTAAAAATGTAGGTCTTTTTGATGGACAATACTATTGCATCACCATTTTGCTTCAACATCGTGGGTACATTCAATGCAATTCGTAAGTAGGTATATTCATGGTATACAATCGTACCTACTTTATTATCATGCATTTAATTTCAATCAATTATCATAAAACTTTTTATGATCATGTTGTTAATGTTTATATTAACAATTCTTAAAAATGTAGGTCTTTTTGATGGACAATACTATTGCATCACCATTTTGCTTGAACATTCATGGTACATTTGATGCAATTTGTAAGTAGGTATCTTCATGGTATACTATCCGACCTCTTCATTTAATATCATTCTTTTAATTTTGAATAATGATCATATTATCATAGTACTATGTTGTTCACGTTGCTCATGTTGTTTTTCATTTATATGCAGGCGTTGCTCTACACAAGCTTGGAGTAGGATGTGAGGATATTAGATGCACATGGAGTAGGATGTTGTACTTATATATGAGTACATTGATGTAATTTTTTTAAGATGGTATTGATGATATGCAATGTATTTGTACATGAGTACATTGGTGTAATTATATTGATGATATTCAATGTATTTATACATGAGTACATTGATGTAGTTGCATTGATGATATATATAATGTATTTGTACATGATTACATGGCTAATCAAAAGGAGATGTAGTTGTAATGGTGATTATGTGTCACAATGTATGTAAATCATGATGATTATGATGAAAAATGCATAGACTTACAAATCTTATGTGTATGACCCACTTATGTATGTTCATGGATGTCACATGTAAGTGTTTAATAGTAATTATGTGTCTATAATATATGAAAATAATTATGATCATGGTCATTAGTGCTTCCCTAAATTCACTAGGGTTCTCCTAGGTTCATTACAACTTAATATAGGCTTGTTAGTCTAGGTTGTCCAAGGTTCAGTAGGCCACCGATAGGGTATGGCCCTGAGCGTTTGATCGAGTAGGAAGGAAAAACAAGAGCATGTTAGGGTCAAAATGCCTAACCGTATGTGTTGCAACCGATGGTTCGCACCCACAACGAGCAGAGTGAGAATTTCACTCTATTGCAACATTTCATTGAATGAATCTAACAATTTTTCCATCAACTGAAAAAACACTGTCATACAAAAACCGCTCTAAATCTTGAAAATCTAAGATAATCTATTGTACATGGTCCTCATGTGACCTTGTAGGTTTAGAAAGATCATTCACAAGTGCCATGGATTCTAAGATATGACCTTTCAAATTTTGACAATTATTCACACTTAGGATGGACGACATCGCTACAGTACGACCCTAAGCGTTTGACCGAGTAGGGAGGCAAAATAAGAGTATACCTAGGGTAAAAATGCCTAACTGAATGTTTTGGAACCCATGGTTCATTCCCACGATGAATAGAATGAGAATTTGGCTCTGTTGCAACTTTTCATTGAATGCATCTGACGATTTTTGCATCAATTGAAAAAATGTTGCCCTAGGAAAACTGCTTTGAATCTTGAAAATCCAAGACAGGCTATTGTAGAGGGCCCTCACATGACCTTTTAGGTTTAGATAGATCATTCGCAAGTGCCATATATTCTGAGATACGACCTATCAAAGTTTGATAATTTTTCACACTCAGGGCGCTCGAGGGACGACGCCACTATAATATGGCCCTAAGTGTTTGACCGAGTAGGGAGGAAAAACAAGAGCATGCCTAAGGTAAAAATGCCTAATTGAATGTGTTCAAACTGAAAGTTCGTACCCACAATGAATAGAATGAGAATTTGGCTCCATTGCAACTTTTCATTGAATGCATCTGATGATTTTTGTATCAACTGAAAAATGTTGCCCTAGAAAAACTGCTCTGAATATTGAATATACGAGACAATATATTATATATGGCTCTCACATGACCTTGTAGGTTCAGACAGATCATTTGCAAGTGCCACAAACTTTGCGATACAACCTGTCAAAGTTTGACATTTTTTTCGCACTCGGGGCGCTCGAGGGACAATGTCACTACAGTATGGCCTTGAGCTTTCGACCAAGTAGGGAGGCAAAACAATAACATGATTAGGGTAAAAATACCTAACCGGACATGTTGGAACCGACGGTTCGTGCCCATGATGAACTAAATGAGAATTTGGCTCTGTTGCAACTTTTCATTAGATGCATCTGACGATTTTTGCATCAATTGGAAAAACACTGCCCTAGGAAAATCACTCTGAATCTTGAAAATCTGAGATAGGTTATTGTATACGATCCTCACGTTACCTTGTAGATTCAGACAAATCATTCACAAGTGCCACGGATTCTAAGATATGACCTATCACAGTTTGATAATTTTTTGCACTAAGGATGCTCGAGGGACGATGTCGCTACAATATGGCCCTTAGCATTCGACCAAGTAGGGAGGCAAAACATAAGCATGCCTAGGGTAAAAATGTCCAACTAGATGTGTTGGAGTCGATGGTTTGTGCCCACAATAAATGAAACAAGATTTTTTCTCAGTTGCAACTTTTCATTGAATGCATTTGACGTTTTTTGCATCAACTGAAAAAATGCTACCCTAGGAAAACCAATCTGAATCCTGAAATTTTGAGATGGACTATTGTAGATGGCCCTCACATGAACTTGTAGGTTCAGATAGATAATTTGAAAGTTCCATAGATTCCAAGATATTGTCTATCAAATTTTGATAATTTTTTGCACTTAGGGCGCTCGAGGGATGACATTGTTGCAGTATGGCCTTGAGCGTTCGACCAACTAGGGAGGAAAAATATAAGCATGCCTAAGGTAAAAATATATAATTGGACATGTTGGAACTGATGGTTTGTGCCCACAATGAAGCAAATAAGGATTTGGCTCCATTGCAACTTTTCATTGAATGCATCTGACCGTTTTTTTGTCAACTGAAAAAATGTTGCCTTAGGGAAACCACTCTGAATCGTGAAAATACAAGATAGGCTATTGTAGACAACCCTCATGTGCTATTATAGGTTCAAACAGATCATTCACAAGTATCGTAGATTCCAATATACAACCTTTCAAAGTTTGATAGGTTTTCATACTTAAGGCGCTCAAGGGACAACATCGCTAGGGTATGGTCCTGAGCATTCAACCAATTAGGGAGGCAAAACAAGAGAATGGCTAGGGTAAACACGCCTAACCGGACATGTTCAAACTGACGGTTCATGACCACAGTGAATAAATTGATAATTTGGCTCTATTGTAAATAAGTTGTCTTCATTTTTCTCATTTTTTTTTTAATATTATACTCATACGAGGATTTGGGTGTGTGTGAATTGTAAAGTCTAAAAACAATGCAGTAAATTAATGCAATCTAATGTCTTGTTGGGTTAAGTAACTTCAATTTTTTTGTCATGGTTTGGATTGTAGTTGTTCGTTAAACCATGGCAAAAAATGATTCAACATCCATGAACTATGATTAATAACAATACCAATATGGCCATTAAATTTGGTAAAGTTTCAAAAGTCAACCAAATTTAACGCTTAACATTTAGATGTAATAAATTATATCAAATCTCAAGACTATACAAATAGCATACTATTGTTCATTATTTAACCATTGTTCATTATGACATTCATGATTAAAGTTTCCAAGAATAAAGCCATGCACATGAGGAACAAATTATATCAAATCTCAACTTCTATATATCAAATTGTCAAATAATTATAAATGTATTCCCAAATACAAAAATGGCATAAACGCCAACTCAAACAAAATGTATGTCCATATACAAGATATGCATGCCAACTAGACATGTAAGTATCCCAAAATGTCTCTATTACATCCTAAACTATTGATGGATCATCAAAATCGATCCTCTTTGAAACATTCCTTGGCTCTGAAGAATCCTGTACAAGAAAAAATAAACCACAATTGAGATTAGTTATATTATATAATTTACATTCAAAAAGTTAACATAAGAATAAATATACATTTAACTATAATTGAACTCTAAAATTGAATTCTTGATCACCTCATGTCTGTATTTTCTCTTAAGATGGTTGAGAGTCCTAAAATATGTCTTTGATAGAGTAGGAATGTTATCAAGATTTTTGTAGACAACCTATATATGTGCACAAACATAACATTGATACAAGTTATCATATAATTCTCGATGATAGGAACAAATTATATCTACTAAACACAAAATAAAATAAACACATGTACTTGAGGCATCTCTTCTGCTTCTTCAACTATTATGGGTGCAGTCAACAAGGATGTGAAGCCAGTAATTCTCTATACATAAAGATGACAAGTATGCGAAACTATCAATCTATGTAGACATGTATAATCATCATTAGTTATTTAAAATCTTAATTCAATCATATTTGCATTCAATTACCTTTCCCTTGTTTCTGGCTATGCTTCTAGACCCTGGATTGCGTGGCACCGCACTCGCGCTAGTTGTATCCTATAAGAATAAAATAAGATAAACATGCAAGTTAATGTATAATTTAATTAATGACAAGCATGTATACAATTAAAAATGTAAATGACTAGGTGCAATAATATATACCGTATAGCTATCAAGGCCAAATGAAATAGTTGTCAGGGTGTTGTCATGGACCTGTGATAACTCCTCGACATCAACTATTAAATAGACCATGCATATAAACATTAGTACTTAATACTATCTCTTATAAATATTCATTTAAAATAAAATGTACTATTAAATTACAAGTTAAGTCTTACCACTATATCGTCAATGTATGATGAAGGTACCTCCTCGTCTCTAACACGTGAGGTCTCCCCAGGGCGTACTCTAGTCCCTGTCATCACATTTGGTTCACCTCGTAATTAGTTGTGTCTATGGGAGGATCAATAGGTTGTTCAACAGGACCTAAACATACTTGATGATACATAGCACAAGTGTATGACACACAAATATGTGGAGCTGAGGAGGATATGTTAGGGGCACCTGATCCACCGCTAGCATCACCAGGTCAATCCCAAGGTATACTCAAAGAGTGAATAGCCGATATAGTTTGTTAGGTTGCCTCAAAAATAATATCTAGAGGTTGTATTGGAGGTGGGGGATCAACAAGAGGAGGGGGAACATATGGGCCCTGTAATACTCAAACTGCCCTAGGTCTATCCTGAGGCATACCTCCTCCCACACCCTAGACAGAATTGATGTCAAAGTAGTTGACATGCTTGCCCAAAACAAACTTAGCATACAATTTTTTGATGAAGTAGAATGGAACATAGAGATCGTTGTTGGGTGGTCTATCAAAAAACATCCACTAATGATCCCAAAAGTGCTTTACAATATCATCATTTTGATATCATTTGATGGAAAGTTTTTTTTTTCACATTTATGGGTTGTCTAGTGTGGGGATTAATAAACAAGGTGGCAATATCAGCTTTAGATATCTCAAGCTTGTTGTTATATGGAGCCTAATAAAATTTGAAGGTTAAATTTTCCCTACTTCTATTGGCATGGTTTCCCCCATATTTTTCGATGGGGTTTGGCGGAAGTGCTCCCAAGGTGGGGTCAAGGGGCAGTGCCCCTTGCGCGTTCCCTGTCATGATACAGGACGGGGTCGAGGGGCAGCGCCCCACGAGGCCAAAAATACTTTTATTATTTTATAAAGGCATCATGTATTATTTATCTATTGGCTAACATGTTGTAACCCTAACTTTGTAATCGACATAACTCTTGATAAAAAGGCTAAGGGTTAGGGGTTTTCTATAGTGAATTTTATAGCATTTTGTAGCGGTATTGAGTTGCAAGGGATTGCTGGTTGTAATCGATTTTGATTTACTAGATAAGAATATTGGACTCTTTGTTTGATGGATGTAGCCCGAGATTGGGTGAACCACGCTAAATATTGTCTCTTCATTGTTCTTATTTATGTGCTTTTCATTCCTGTGTTAATATTTATCTACATATAATTGATATTTTTTGCACGCAATTCCTAACAAAGCTCCTTCACCTAATCATTGGTCAATCCATCTGCATATTTATCCCTTGTGGCCTCTTGCCACAAAATAACATAATTGTGCTCAATGGTGACGATTTCTACATTGTTTATTATAACATTTAGTGTGGTTAAAATTGGGGATATACGAGGGATTCTACTATAAATATTAGCAATGCCCCTCAATTGGTTTACCAAGGGGGTTTGGTAATGAAGGGTTTGGGGGGTGTGGCGGTTGTGGATTGTCATTCTTATCACCCATTTTATCTAATTGAAGCTGAAATTTTGGATTTAATTAACAAATTTCAAACAATATGTATTTGAAATTAAAAAAACCTAATTCATATAATTTTTTTTGAAATACTATTAAAAAATGCGAATAAATCATAAAAAAACAAAGAAATCAATAAAAAAAATTGTTTGCAAGATTTTGCAAAATAATGCTTTAGAAATTGGATATCGGGTCAAATCAGATATCGAATCATTGTTTTTTGCCAAACCCGTGGGTGAATATGACCCACAAGTTGTCTTAGTCGGGTATAAAAATACCCATAGGGATCGGATATCCGACCCGTGTTCCCTTTTCCGTTTAAAAAATGTGATTTACATATATATATATATATGATATTTAATATATTATATATAATATATTATTATTATTCATATATATTGTATAACATAATATATAAAACAATACATAATACATAATACATAATATATAATATATTATATAATATATAATTTTAATAATATTGGATTCTATCTTATTATGATTTGTATTTTGACATGACTAAATGTACTAACATCCAAGCAAATAAAAAAGTCAGTTACACAATTTTTTTGCATTTTTGGGCAAGTGGAAAAGGCAATTTTTTTTTTCATATTGCTAATTTTTGGCCCCTCATGATCCTGCACATACCCTTAACCTAATTTAAGATTGGTGATATGTATAGCTTGCAAGAATCTATTGATCTCAAACTACTATTCGATTTTCCCTTAATTGGTATAACATAGCTCATATGTCAACTAACAAGCAAATATTATTATTGCAATATTACAAAGGCAAATATTCACCATGTAGTGACAACTAGCTACCTTTGTAGTATTGCAATATATATTTGATGATGCACAAGTAAAACAAACCTAACTCAATGAGTGAGAAGGTAAGTCATTGAGCAAGGATCATAAACAACATATATTCAACAAATGTCACTGTCAAAAATATTGAATGCATATTCCATCAAGTAAGTTATAAAATCTTCAAACAATAGCTAATGTACACTATGTTTGAGTAGACTAGAGATAAAAGTTTTTATTTTACACTTAAACCTTTTGTGAGTTGAAGTTCATTTCAAATTTGGGTCATATGTTCATTTTTTCCAAACAAGATGTATGGATGCACTTTTATGATCATACAAGATATGCAAAAGTCATCAACATGAAATAAAAAGGTTTATCTAACTCCAAGGTAGGAATTTTATTTGATTTGTGACGTCTTAATTGTTGGAATCAAGGATCACTAAGAGGGAGGGGGGGGGGGGCAATCAATGATCTACCAGTTAAGAGATTTTCAAATTTAGCTTTTAGCCACCAGAAGCATACACTTAAAACTGAAATGCAGAAACAAATAACAAACAACCACAAGATCATAATATCGATATTTTTACGTGAAAACCCAAATGGGAAAAACCACGGTGGGATTTGAACCCACAATATTATTTCACTATGACCAGTAGCAAAACAATGTTACAAATGGGAATGCACAAGCATTCAGGCACACTGCCTAGAGCTCACTACTCAAATGTAATTGCCCGAAGGGCTACAACCCTGAGGGAAGTCTCACTGACTTACACAGTTGATTACAATGATTAATTACAATGCGAACTCTGAAAGAGCATCTACTATGCTTGGAAGAGTTCCAGTTAGGCACAAATTAACTGACTGGATCACTTTCTCTGTTATGCTCTGTTCTACCCTATACACTGTCTCAGTTGGCTACTGGATCAAGAATGCACACGTGAATACCCATTTTGAAGACTTTCCCCAAATTTGGAGAAGTGACTCCCCCCAATTTAGGGATGTGACATGATTAGAGGAATTTAGTCTAGTTAAGTGGGATTTGAGGACTTCTAGAAGAATGATTAGGAGATTAATGAAAAATGTAGGAGAATGCAAGTGGGATAAATAGGATTTTTATTTAAAATAAATTTTTTTATTTCAACTAAAATTAATGCAACCTGCATTTGTAGGAAAATGCAAGAGGGGGGATTTTACAAATAAATATTGATTTATTTATTTGCAAAAAGGATTTTAATTAAATGTAAATTGAATTAAAATAGTGGAAGGGAATTTAATTAAATAAATATAATTTATTCAATTAATGGAAGAAAGGAAATATTAATTAAATGTTGTATTTAATTATTGTATAGATAAAAGAAAAGGTGATATTAATTAAACCTTAGTTTAACTAATATGATGGATAAATGGTAATTAAATAAATAAAATTCATTTAATTAAGTGTGCAAGTTTTAGGCATCTATAGTATGCATGACAACAATTGATCCTTTTGGTATTGCATATTGTCTGGAGTTAGTTTTTAGGGTGATTTGTGGTTATTTGGACGACAATGCCCTATGTCTTGATGTGAGATGCATTGGGTAATTTAGTTGGAATATGCCTTTTTGGGCCAATAGGTAAAGTGTTACATGTCTCATCTATATGTTACCTTGTTGCCCACTTGGGAAGGTGTGTGCCAGTGTGTTTGATGCTTGGGTATGCATAGAAAGATGCAATAAATTGCTTTTGGTCCACTTTATCTTCTAGTTTACAACTCTTTCACTACAAACATGTTTTGTGGCTGACTTTGTTGTGGTCATTGCATGTCTCTTGTTCTGGTCAGCTTAATTTGATGTTTTCTTTGCTTGTAGGGGATATATTTAGTAGATCAATCAATTGCAAAAGTGTGGGATTGTAAGATGTGAAGTGTGAAGCAATAAAAGTGGGTGGTTGGAGATTTTAGAGCTGAATTGCTTAATAGCTATTTGAGGCAATAAGTTAAGGGTAACAATATTCTTAGGAGATTGTTGGAGGCTATGAGTTGGAATCTTATTCATTGTAAATCAAGTTTCATGTACCCTAATCTAAGATAGTTAATCTCTTCACTAGGTCCTTGTATCTTTCCCTAAGGTAGTGAACCTCTTCAACAAGTCCTTTAGGGAGCAATGTGCTTCCTTAGGTAGCAATCCTTAAAACAAATTGTAATCATGTTCTTATTTGTGAGGTTGGATTTGGATAGTAGATCCAAGTAGATTTTCTCAGCATGGTTTTTCACTTGTTAGGTTATCCACATAAATCTATTATTCTCTCATGCATTAGCATTCATTGTTTTATCTTTTATTGTTGTTGATAAGTTAAATGGTTTTGAATTTGAATTCTGCTAAAGGGTTTATGTTTTTTTAAAGACTAATTCACCTTCCCCCCTCTGAATCATTGGGTGTGTTCAAAATTTGGTACACTAGAGCCTTATTCCTCAAAAGTAGCTTAAAGACCCGAGGAAGGCCCAAGATGGCACAAGGTGAATGTTAGTATGCACCTAGGTTTGATGGAACAAACTACACTTTTTAGAAAGTAAGAATGAAAGCATATTTGACCTCTTTAGGGTTTGGAGTTTGGAACTCAATCAAGGATGGTTATATTGCTCCTACTACTTCTCCAATAAATTTGATGAAGATTAGGTTATATGAAAACAATGGCAAAGCAAGAAATGCAATCTTGAGTGGGTTAGCATATTTAAAACTTGTGAAGGTAATGCATTTCTCTATTGCTAAAGATATTTTTGAAAATCTTATCAACATTTATGAAGGAGATTATAAAGTAAAGAAAATCAAGATGCAATAATTCAAGTGCAAATTTTAAATTTTGACGATGTCAGAGGATGAATATTTTGCTAGCTATATGCTCTGAGAGGATGAAGTGGTAAGTGACATTGAAGAGGTATTGGTAGAGAACTAAAACAAGATGAGGTTGTGAAAAAGGTACTTAAATCTTATAGTCATAATTTATCTACTAGATTGAGAAAAGTAAGGACTTGGATAAATATTCAATGGATCAACTATATAGTGCTCTCATTGGCGTTGAAATGAGTGAGTTTGATAAAGATGCCCAAAAGAAGGAAGCACCATTTAAAGTTAATAACAAGGTAGAGGATAAAGCTATTGATCAATTTGATGGCTTTAATGAAGTAGAAGCAAACTTTGAGAGAAAATTGAAGTAGGCCATCAACAAGTACAAAGGTAAGTTACCTTTCAAATGTTTTAATTGTGGGAGAAATGGTTATTTTACCTCTAAATGTACTTTTAGAGAATCAAAAGATAGAAATAAAAGAGAGAGGTTTAAAAAAAGTGTGTATTCCAAGGAGAGTAATTGTTCTTTAGAAGATTGGGACCATGATGATACAAATGATGAACACTCTCGATGGCCTTGAAAGTTTGTGACAAAATGGGTAACATTGAAAAATGTAAGAAGTCTGTTACCTTGTAGGCTAACAAAGATAATGGAAAATCAATGATTATATGGACCATGTTCCATGCAAAAGAAGAGGCTTGAATGCTTAGGTGATTTATAGTGGTTTTCCCATCACATGACTAGTGACAAAAGGAATCTCATTGTCCTTAAGCAGTGGAATGGAAAATCAGTCAAGTTTAGTGATGAAGGCTCTACACAAATATGTGGAAAGGGTACTTGTAATGGTGGAAAAACTAGGGTTTCACCAATAAGGATAGTAAGACCACTAATTTTCCTTGGGGACCACTACATTGGAAGAGGGGCAAACCTAATAGATATAGCCATAATCCAAATATGGAAAGGGCTTAAATTTTGATTAGATTCACTCGTTATGTGTTTTCCCCCTCTTTCTAGTTAAAAGTTGGGTGTGAATTGGGAAATTGGGGTAAAATAAGGAATGACTGAAGTAAATGGTCAAAAATAGACTGCTATAGATATCCTACTGAGCCACAAGTTGAGACTTGGGCAAAATAAGATGTCTAGAACTTGTTCCCAAAAGTTCGACCTATTTTTTCAAGACTAGGTAGTACAAATTTCCCCTAGTCATCCAAATTTTGTTCTATCGAAAGCTGAACCTATTCATCACTATTGACACTATCAGAATCCCGGAGTACAACTCTTGAGCCTATTCACTACACAAAGAAAGAAAGGAAATAGGATTGTGGATAGGGGTTTGCCTTAAGGTGAAATCCCAGTTTTGGAATTAACCTTGTATTGAATAATATAAATACTAAAGTAAATGCTAAAAAGATATACCGTAGATTTGCAATGGCTAAGCGAAGGATTGATGATGCAATGCTCTTTGAATATAATCACAAATGTTGAATGTAATGGCATGACAAACATATGAACATGAAAACCATGATCAAACACACATGCTTGCATGAAGATTGATGTAACTTTGCTCCATGAAGGGTGAAATGTTGCCTCAAATCTCTTAAAGTGCTTGATGTTGATTGCTTAATGGATGCACAAATATTAGGTATAGATCATGTATGTCAAAACAAATTGATAGAATGTCTTTATATAGGGTCCCGTATGTAAAATATCGATTAGGCCAACCTCCAAAGGTCAAGTGCAGCCATGGGGATCCAAAGCCATTGGTGAAGGGGAGTGCTTGCTTGGTTCCAAATTAGGACCCGATTAAGCAGGACTAGGGTGTTGGGGGGTGCCTTGGGGGCAACCTAGTCCAAGACCAAGGTTTCGAGCATCCTAGTCCTCCAAAATCAAGACTAGAAACTAAGATCCCAAGGGAGGACAGATCCAGGATGGGGCCCACCTAGTGGCATCAATAGGTGACATCAAGGTTGGAGGAAAATGGGGCCAAAATAGGCCTAGGGGAAATGAAAATGGGACACGCTAAAGTAGGAGCACAAACATAACATGTAAAACAATTGATGGAAAGAACACGATAAAGGATGTTCACTGAAACAAAATCTCCTCAGTGTTAGTCAAATGTACAACAAAGGATATAATCTTACATTTCATGACAAAGGATGTGAAGTTAGAAAAAAAAAAATCAAGAATATTGGTTGCAAAAGGATTTGGGACTAATGGTAATGTCTATCACCTTAAGGAGGCCATTGGGAGAAGTTGTCTATTGTCTCAAACTAGTGATTGTTGGCTATGGCACAAGAGGATGGGGCACATCAATTTTGAAAATCTTGTGAAGATTAGCACCACACAAACGATAAGGGATGTGCCAAGAATAACAAGGCTTGTAAACATCTTATGCAAGGAATGTCAGATGGGAAAGAAAACAAGGACAAGCTTGAAGAACAAGGAGTACTCTTCTACAAAACCTTTGGAGTTGATACACACAGACTTGTGTGGACCAACCAAGACAAAGGGACTCAATGGTGAAAGGTATTTTATGTTGCTTATTGATGATTATTCTAGAATGACATGGGTTGCATTTTTAAAATAAAAACCATAAGCTCTAGATAAATTTAAAGCTTTCAAACCTATGGTTGAGAATGAAGTAGACGCTAAGATAAGATAGAGGAGGTGAATTTATTTCTAAGCTTTGTGAAAATCATGGAATTAAGAGGCATTTGTCTACTCCTATAAACCCTCAACAAAATGTGGTAGTAGAAACAAAAAATAAAATTGTTGAAGAGATGGCGAGGACAATGCCAAGGGAAGCTGATATGCTAGATGTGTTTTGGAAAGAAGCAGTACATACAGTACATATTGTTGTCTACATTCTTAACATTGCACAATTGACAATCAACAACACGAAGACCCCATATGAATTATGGAATGGAGACATATAGAATTTTTGGTAGAATATGTTGTTGGCATTTGCATGAAGATTGCATTAATGATATGTTATTTTGTCATTGATGTCAATTGAACCGGTAATGATATTGTTGATATTGTTGTAATATTGTTACTGTAACCGGTAGGAAGAATTTGTCAGGAGAACCGGTGTAAAGGTGTAAACCTTATCTATTTTTGTAACCAGTAAACCTACCTATTATTTTTTATAAACCCTAACCGATTAAGTTTGGCGAATTGGTTATATTGGTTTATGATCTGATGATGAGCGGTAATGATGATGACACACATGATTATTGAATGAAGACAATTCCAAGAGATTTTGGTGAGTTGTTGTAATGGTTTTTGTCTAGGGAATGAGAAAATGTATTTCATCTAATGCAAAGCGCATGATGAGTTACTAAGTTCAATGAAGCGATGATCAAGGAGCGATCAAGGTTTTCTTGATTGATGTGCAAATATTGCTATGTAATCCAACGGTCATACTTGAACCAAATTTGTTTGTAATCTCGATGAGAGTTAGGTTTTTGTTGTGTTACCGACCTAATTGATTTGTATTTAAGGTCAATGAAGTTGTTTAGTAAAGAGAGTTGGCAAAGAAATAGATATAGTTCAATTGAGTGTGTGGTTGCCTAACCAGATGATGTATACGTAGTTTGAGTAAAGGTAGATAGGAGCATGAAATGGATCTAATCAATCAAGTGTAGTGCTATTCAGACAGATCAACAAACTCTTGTTGTTTTCTAACAATTACAACATAATTGAAATCCCCTAACCGGGTAAGCTCTAACAAGCTTGGTGCTATTCAAATCCTCTAACAAGGTAGTCCATTAGATTGGATTTTCAAATCCTCTACTGAGGTTACTCATTACAGGGTATTGCTTCTAACAAGGCATTTGTAGTCAATCCCTTAACTGGGTGATTCTGAACAGGATTAGTTCTTAACAAGACTTTTTGTAAAGCTTTAACAGGTTAGGCTCCTAATAGAGCGAACTTCAGAAGAATTCAGATATTATCTTGTGAGTCTCATCTCACCGTGGTTTTTACCTATTTGGGTTTCCACGTCAAAAATATTTGTGTCAAGTGGTGAATGTTTTTTTGGTTATGTTTTCATGGTTGATTTACTTAACTACTTAATTATTTCTAATAAATCATGATAACCAGAAGTATTGAGATATGAAGAAGTTGTTTATTGTTAAATTGTTGTAACAGACAACTAGTTTATCTTATGAGTTTTTATCTCGATAGAGTTATTATTCTAAGTTTACTTTGAGAGATTGATTGGTGAAGTTTATTATCAGATTTTCTATCTACTGATTCACCCCCCCCCCCCTGCCCCCTCAGTAGTTGACCAGATACTTATTATTTCATCATACCATCATATGTTACATCAGGAGAGATGAAGAAATTTGGGGAAATTTGATTCAAGAACCAACGAAGGGATTTTTCTAGGTTACTCCACTAGAAGCAAGGCCTATCAATGCTACAACAAGAGAT